>NC_089848.1:129832243-129939743 GCF_035609145.1 Eleutherodactylus coqui | reverse complement strand
TGAGATAGATAGATATGAGATAGATAGATATGAGATCGATAGATAGATAGATAGATAGATAGATCGATAGATAGATAGATAGATAGATAGATAGATAGATAGATAGATAGGAGATAGATAGATAGATATGAGATATGAGATAGATAGATAGATAGGAGATAGATAGATAGATAGATAGATAGATAGATAGATACTGGTAGATCTGAGATAGTTGCAGTTATTATTGCCTCTACACTGGATAGGGTATAAGTATCTGATTACTAGAGGTCCAACCACTGAGACCCCCACCGCTCTCTAGGCTCCCATGTCCTCCTGTGTGACTGGCAATGAATGAAGTGACGGTGCACATGGTCTACCCGGTTCTATTCATGTCAATGGTAATGAGATACTTGAGCTCCAGCCCCAGCAGTCCCACTAATCAGATTCTGATCCGCAGTCCTTGGGGCGATGGGTGTAGAGACCTACTGACACGGCTGATAGAGCAGCCCCAACCCAGAGCTTCCCATCGCCATATCTGTGGGTTGGGGACGTCATTCCCCATTCGCTCGGAGCCCGTGAAGAGATAAACAGGAGGCAGAAGAAACTGTTTGCCAATCAGCCTGAGTACATAAATTGTTGAGCTTTATCCGCCGGTTCTGGTCCAATGCCGTTTAATCATTGCCTGTAGAGATGCCTTCTCCACGGCCAAGCGAACGCGCGCGCCGTCAACACGAGCGTCCTCCGCACGCCGCCACCAACACAACCCGGCTATTAAAATAAAATGTAATGGAGCAAATATTTTCCAACAGTCTTTCAATTTCACACTTTCTCCACCGACTATTATTTTAGCGCCGCTCCTCCGCCAGACCTCGCATTAGAGGGGAAGCAGCATCCATTATGCTCTTTATGACTTTTGTCAACATCAGCTCCGTTTTATTCGCTCCTCTCGGGAGCCGCGGCCGTCGCATTTAGTATTCATCAGATAAACAGCGCTAGATATTGTCTTGTGTGACAGAGGGGAATCTACTCGCCGCCATAAATCAGCGCCGGCACGCGAAGATATTCAGCACTCGGTAAAATATACTTCTGCGCACCAATAAAAGGACGCGATCAATAGTTTCAGTTTCACGCTTTAGGAAATCTTCCCATAAAAAGCAGCCGAGTTCAGATTAATTATGTCCGGGAATACCGTAAATTTAAAGTTTCGTCTGACTTTTTTTTTTTAGAATTTCCATTAAAATTTTTATTGTGGTTTCTGTTCGTTTTTGCAGATTTTAACCCCTTCCTGCTTCGGCTCTATTTTGTTTTCTCATTTTCTTTTTTCCTCCGCACTTTCAAAAAATCATAACTCTCTTAGTTTTGCGGCTGGGTGTTGGAGGGACAAGCTGCACTTCGCAGCGGTACTAGTTAATGTGCCCTATAATGTACTGGGAAGTGGGGAGAAATGAGGGGAAAATGCCGCTGCACAAGTTCTGGCAAGCGTTTGCTTCTAGGACATTCATGATGCTGGAAAAATGATGCGTTCTCTTTATCCTGAGGATCAGTCCGATTACGGCGATACCAAACTGTAGGATGACTTAAAATATATATATATACCTTAAAAAAAATAAAAACTGCTTTCTGTTGCATCTTTTGACCTACTTATTTCCCTTTCTGATGGGGGTTCATTTTTTGCGCGGTGACCTGTGGTTTTCTGGCATCTTATACACGGCGACAACAATATCGCTGCTATGGACACATAATTTTGTAGCGTCAGTGATACTTTTTTCTTCATGTAGCATCGCGCCGCTGCCACCCGCGATTTTCTCGCGTGATAAAATCGTGTGATGTTGTGGCGAGAAAGTTAATAGGACTTTTCTATATTAAAGTCGCACTGCATAGTATGAAAATCACCAGTTCATGCTATGCGATGCGAGAAAGTAGCAGCCATCATAGGGGAACATGGGCTACAAAAAACAGCAGATTGCAGCTGTTGGGTCTCGTTCACACGGGCGACAAAGTTGTGCGGTTTTTGTTGCGTTGCTACAATGCTACAAATCGCATGTATGTGAAGCCCGTGCTTCCTATGGGCTCCTTCAGACATGTGACGTTTAGTAGCATGTGACAACCAGACACAAAAAAAATGGGGGTCTGGCAATACGCCGGCAACGTGCAAGGCTTTGTAGCCCATGTTTCCCTATGGAGCCTTCCTCCCTGCGGCATCACATCGCACAAAAACGTGGTTTTCATGCGTTGCGATGCAATTTTGACCGTAGGAAATCCTACTGTCTAAGCCCTAATCTAAGTGCCAGCTGCAGGGAAAAAGTAAAAAGAAACACATACATCCCCTTAGAAGCGCTCTCAGCCGCAGCTGCAGCTTCTCCCCATGTACCGGCACTATTTCTCTTCTTCATCTTCTGGCCGGGAATTGAAAAATCCCCGCCTCCTGGAAGCGCTGGCTGTGATTGGCTGACACTTAGCCAATCACAGCAAGTGCTCGATAAATGGCAGTGATGGAACCACTAAGCGTCAGCCAATCACAGCCAGCGCCTCCAGCAGAAGATAAAGAAGATGCTCAGTGCGGGGATCCGGGGAGAAGCTGCACCCCTGACGGCATGGGAGAGGTGATGTATACTTTTTTTTTTCTTCAGCTACAGTTTATTTTCGGGGTAGGGCTTATATTTCAATCACCCCCTCACCCCCAAAAAATCCTTGCATGTGATGCTACAAAGTCACGCAACTTTGTAGCGCTACAAAATCACAGTATTGCCGCGAGAAGACAAAGCGATAACGCACGGTGCAATGATGCGATATTGCTGCATGCGATGCTGTGTCGCCCGTGTGAAGGAGGCCCTAAGAGCATGCCGCAATTTTGTAGACTGCGAAACATCGCTTGTGCGGACGTACCCAAAGGAAAGCATGCGCTCTACATACATGCAATTTGTAGCACTGTCACATTGCTACTAAATCGTGCAACAAAGTCGCCCATGTGGAAGTGGCCTTATGCCTCACACGGGCGACACGATATCGCCGCGAGAAAATTGCAGCAATATCGCATTGGTGGTCCGTGGGATATTGCTGCGTTTTCTTGTGGCAATATTGCGATTTTGTTGCGCTACAAAGTCGCAATTGGTGCTTGAAAGTCGCACAAGTTTTTAGTACCATGTGCGTGGATTTTGGGACTAGGCTTGAAATATAAGCCCTACCCCAAAAATCAGCCCTAGCTGCATTAAAAAAAAGGAATACATCACCTCTCTGGTGCGTCTTCCCTGAAGCTCCCCGGCAGTTGCTTGAAGACCTCCTGCAGAACTTCCTGGTCGGGACTTTGAAAATCTCTGCCTCCAGGAAGCTCTGCTTCTGATAGGTTATCGATCGCTGGCTCTGCCAATCACAGCCAGCGCTCAATGAACTGATCACAGCCATCCAACGATTCATTGAATGTTTGTGATTGGTTCATTGAAAATTGCTCAACCTTGTTGCCCGTGCGAAACAGGCCTTAGGGCGCCCACCCACTGGCGATTTTTTTCCCTGCGAAATTCGCAGCATTTTTTTCTCTGCAGGGGTCTATGGGACTTGTAATGTTAAAATCGCGATTTCGCGGTAAATTGCCAGTGGGTGGGCGCCCTTATAGTGCTGTTGCAACACAAAACTCTTATGTTTTTTTTAAGTTTTTCCATTTTTTTCCAATAAAAACCCTTTTTTTGAAAATCTTTTTTTTTTTCCTCCTAAATCACTGCATTCAAAGTCCTGTAACTTTTTTATTTTTGTATGTACGGAGCTCTGTGAGGGTTCACTTTTTGCAAGACGAGCTGTAGTTTTTATTGGTGCCATTTGGGGGAATATACGTTTTTCTTAATCAGTTTTATTGCAGTTTTTAGTGGGCAAAATGCTAAAAATTAGCATTTTGCCTCTGTTTTTTAGTGGTTTCTTTTACGCTTTTTGCTGTGCAGAATAAAAAGCATGTTCAACGTATTGTACGCGTCGTTACGGACGCGTTGATACCAAATATGTGCCATTTTAATTTTTACCTTTTTTATGCTAATATGAGAAAAAGCATAAAGAAGGGGTTTTTTTAAACATTTTTTTTACATTTTTCTTTTTGGACATTTTCATGATCTTTTTTTACACCATTTATGTCCCTCTGCGGGACTTAAAGCACAGCACTGATGATCGCTGTGATAAGGCATGGCAGGACTTCCCATGCCTTATCGCTTATACCAGAGGCGTAACCTGAAGCTCCCGGGCCCCGATGCAAAACCTGTAACAGGGCCCCCAACTATAATGCTTTATTCATAGTACTGGGCTCCCTATATGGGGAAGAGAGGCCTTATGGGCCCCCCAAGGCTCCTGGGCCCGGGTGCAACTGCATCCCCTATAGTTACGCCGTTGCCTTATACAGTGATCATAAGCTCTTGCAACACAGGACACGGGTATCTGGCGTCCTGTTTCCTTGGCAACCAGCTGGGCTCTCTGAGATGATATCGTGAGAGCCCGACAACTTCACAGAGGGAGCACGCTCCCTCTGTGAACTCTTCCTATGCCACGATCTATATAGATTGCAGCACTGAAGGGGTTAACAGCAAGGGGCGCATCTCTGACAGCCAGCTCCCGCTGCGAAAGTGTCACGATCTCGCTCTATCCCTATGATGTAAGGGTACGTCATCTTGCGGGAAGTACCCCGCTCCCATGACGTACCCTTACGTCATGGGGAGGGAAGGGGTTAAATCAATCTTTATAGGGAACTTCTTATCGTTTGATCGCTCATACAGTATAATGCAGTACCATAGTAATGCATTATACACCGCCTGATAGGCAGTCTATCAAGGCATGCTACAGGCCTTCAGAAGGCTGCCATGAAAATCGAATGGAATGGAACCCCCTGATCGCATTTTGGGGGGGGCCTGTTAGGAACTCTGAATGCCGATTGGGGCGTTAAATGCCGCTCTAAGAACTGACAGAGGCATTTAACAGGTTAACAGACGGCTGTTGCTGGAAGGTATCAGCTGCCATGTATGTAACGGGTTCGAGGTTTATATGGGATTGGGGATTGATCATGCTCTATACAATGTGGATGTCGGCTGACTGACAGCCCACACCAGCCGCAACCAGCGCCCACACTGATCATGGCTGTCAACCCTTTCAATGCCTTCATCAATTCTGACAATGGCATTTAAATGCCCCGATCGAAGTTTAGGGTCCCGAGTGGCACCCCATAATGAGTTTGTTTGGGTGCCATGATGAAGGCTTTCAGAGCTGTCACTGCAGATTGCCTATGAAGCCATGCTTCTAGACTGCCCGTCAGATTGTGGCCTAATATAATACTGTAGTATTAATTATATTGTATGAGTGATCAAATGGACACAAGTTCAAGTCTCCTATGGGGACTAAAAAAATGGACAAAATTACAAAAAAAAATCTTTTATTAACAATATAGAAAAAAGTAATAACTGATGAAAAAAACCCTTTTCCAAACGTAACGCATCGCGGTGTCTGTAAAAGTCCGCTCTATCAAAGTAACTCATTATTCACCGGCACCGCGAACAGAAAAGAAACCACAACGCCAAAATTGTGCTTTTTTTGGTCACACCGAGAAAAAAATGTAATAAAAAGTGATCAAAAACTCATATGTGCTCCAAAATTCTACCAATAGAAACTGCAGGGCGTCCCGCAAAGAACGAGCCGCACGCAACTCGAGCGATGGAAACACAAAAAGTTCTGGCAGTCCGAAGAAAATCATAAAACCTTTAACTTTAGAGAATATTTTAGCTTTTAAAAGTAGTAGAGCAAAAGTAGAGCGATGTAAATGTGATGTCGCCGTAACCGTGCCGACCGCAGAGTAAGGTCATTGTGGCGCTTCTGCTGCAGTGCGCACACCGTAGAAACAAGACCCGAAAGATGGCAGAATTACGTTTACCATATCGCTCAACTGAAATGTTTTAAAGGTTTTTCAGTCCATTATATGGCAGCACGGAAAAATACAACAAACGCTCAGACAGCGACGGCGAGGAACGAATAAAACAGTTGGGATTGTTTGAGGAAAAAATGAAAAAAAGGTCTGCGCCATGAAGGGGTTAACCACAGTAAAACCTCATCCGTTTTATTACTTTCGGGTCAATGTCTCCTTTTCTTGCCGCTTGTGTGTTTCTGTCTGAATTGTCTTTTTGATGTTCGCCACTCCTCAGGTTTTGATCTTGGCGCGGTCGGCCCTCCAGCGGACGCGGACGCTTCCAGGAGTCACGTTTAGGTCTCACGTGACGCCTTAAGTCCGGCGCTGCTAATGAAGCACTTAATCCATCGGCTGCGATAAGATAGTCGTCACCTTCGTGGTGCAGAGCGAGTCACGCTGAAAAAATGCCTTAAAAACCGTCTCCAGAGCCACAGCGCCAGGAATGTGAACCCCCGAGGCCTCTGGGTAAACGGAAAAAGTCGGCAGTTCAGGTTACAAAATCCCATCCTGGCCGGGATTCGAGAAATTGCAGGAGTGATGTTAGCAGCGAGTCTTGAGGGAGACGTGGCGACGCGGTTGGCAGGGCACAGGATGGCAGCTCTGCGTGACTTCAGAGCAAATAAGTTTATCTCACCTGTAAACCGCGGCGTTCGCGCAGAAGGATCCGCTTATAAAGGCGCGTAAGAGACACGGGACACTCTGAGCCTCGCTGGAGTCCTAGATGTCCGGCCGGGAAACAATCCGGTCTTGTTTGTCGCCCTCTTGCCAAACAGAAGTGGAATCGTAGAGGTCCACATGTCTATTTGCCCCCCGCCAGTACAAGCTGCGAAGGCCGTCGCGGCAGAGCGTACAAGGGTTTTCCCATGAAAGACATATCCACCGGACGGAGGGTTAATGTCCTGACCGCTGGGACCCTCAGGGATCTCAAGATCTGCAAGACCCGGAATGCTCAAGAATAACGGATTGGTGGTGCGCAGCCTCAACCGCCACGCCATGCACTTCTATGGGGAAGGGAGGAGGGAGGAGGGCAGAGTGCGTCCATTTCCCTCCATCCCATAGAAGTGACGGGTGCGGGGGTCCTGCATACGCACCACCAATCCATTATCAACCACCATTCCGGGTGCGTAGACCTTGAGATCGTTGAGGGTCCCAGCGGCCAGAAGATTAATCCTCCATCCCTTGGATATATGATCTCAGATCTGCGGAGCCCCAGCGGTAAAAGGTCAATGTCCCTCATTGGAAGACCCCAAATTCACATAACATGGATCTCAATCAGGGCCTGTCAGTGGCTGCAGCCGCACCATGGGTAAAGAGGCGCTGCAGCCCCAAAAAGCAAAAACTGTCTGTGAGCGACAGCAGGGGTGCAGCGGGACAGCGGAGAGGCGCGTGTGAGGGTTGTGGGTTTTCTGAATATCTCATTAGCGGGTGTCCCAAACTGGCCCGGCTATTTCAGTAGCTGCCATAGACAACTCATCACTGAAAGGGGTTGGAGGAGGATGTCAGGAATCGTTCTGACCAACAGGCTGCACAGTCAGCTGAATACAACGCTGCAGCTTCAACTAACGTGTCCGAACGCACAACTTGCCGTTCCTCCGCACGGATTCCGGAGACCAGAGGGGGTCCAACATGCTACTTGATGGGGGTCTCTAATAAAGTGGCCGTTCAGAGTTTTTGCCTTTGTGTAAGCATCCAGGACCCGACTGGCAGATGCTCATTAATCATTGCAATGCCACAGAGAAACAATTAATTAAAGCTGAGACTGTTGCTATATCCGAGGTGACTGCAGCCAGTATCTCCCCAGTCAGAGCGAGCCGCGGCGTTTACCGTAAAGCTCGTCAGTGAGGTATGAATAAATCATAGCCGCCGGCTGATGAGGAGGAAAACAGGTGAGGAATTTGCTACATTTCCAGTAAGAAGTTTGTAAATTGCTTGATAAAAAGGGAGATGGCTGCAGGCGCTGCTTCATTGTAGCCAATGTAAACCTCCAAGAGGTCGTGCGCTCCGAGCCGCGCCGAGGACGTTCCTGCCGCTGCCGACGGTGGGACCATCATATGTTGCATCTGGTTGTTGTATGACGGGAGCCTCAGACGTCTCTCGCTACTAAGGGCGCCTACCCACTGGCGTTTTTTTTTCCTGCAATGCTAAATTGCGTTTTGCGTTTTTTCTGAAGAGCAATTAGGATAGAATGTGTTCTTGTCCATTGGGGGGGGGGGGGGTTCCGGTCCGTTGCAATTTTTAACATAGTAACTGTCAGTTGCATATGTCTCCTTATTTTTCTCTTAATGTACCCATGATTGTCAATGGAAATTAACGGAAAACGCGCAGAAAACGCCGCGGAAAACGCTGCGTTTTTCACGCACGAAAATCGGCAACGCCAGTGGGTAGGCGCCCTAAGGATGAAATAAATTCCTGGTGGTGTTCAGATCCGCCGATGTCGGCCACTTTGGCGCGTTCTCACCTCTCAGGTCCCTTCAGCGGTTTCGCTTCTGTTCACGGAAGAGACCCGGAATGAACTACAAGAGGATTTCACAAATCGAAGCAATGACAACAGAAAACCGTATTTGGCCTCTTTTTACTATGTGATACAGTAAAGGAGCGGCGAAGGACGAGCGGATCGTACGAGTGTCCTGGCGTGGCCTGCTTCCCCATTAACCCCGTGGCTGCTGATGCAGTGTCAGAAGTCATGACTTCCGCATCTAGAATGACGCGTCGGGGGACCCGTGGGAGGCGGCGTTGTGTTCACCGCTCTACGCTTGCATCGTTTGGGTATAAATAGAACGAGGACCAAAATGGCTTATCTTACAGTCAATGGTTATGGGAAGTACTGCAGTCAGGGGCCGTGAGGGGCGACCACCCCGGACCTCCTGACACCAAAAATGGCTAAAAACTGCCCCGACACCTGCAGCACAGGTAACCCCGGCAGTCAGAGGTCTTGGGGCAGAATTGTTTAAATTCATGTACATGCATGAAAGACCCTCAAAAACATCACATGTAGAATATACTCACCAGCTTGGGAGGAAGTACATCAGGGAGATTCTGACTGTGAATACAGATTTGAGACCCCCGAAACTCCTACAGCAGAACCTCCGAACGAAAAGAGATCAGACCCCACAGAAATACAGACTGCAACCCCCCAGGCTAGATTCTTAGCCCTACAGACCACCAGTAGGGAGGATCATCTGATCGTCTGACAAGCACCAGCAGCTCCAACTGTTTCATTGTCTACCATCCAGTGACGGGGGGCGCCATCGTTACACCCCGGTGTCTGTCAGAGCCATTTCCAGGTGCTTGGCTGAAGGACAGTTGGTCATACAGCGACCATTACGTGTACGGCCTCTGACACTCTTCACCATCACCTCTGTTTGCAATGATGTCGTGAATGACAAAAGTGGATGCTACCGAGTGGTCACATCTTGTATCCAAATTAGGGACAGTACAACAGGGTACTAGAGCCTCCATGCTCCCATATCACATCTTGTATCCAAGCTAGAGGCGGTACAACAGAGTACTAGAGCCTCCATGCCCTCTTATGACATCTTGTATCCAAGCTAGAGGTGGTACAACAGGGTACTAGAGCCTCCATGCCTGCCTGTATCACATCTTGTATCCAAGCTAGAGGCAGTACAAAAGGGTACTAGAGCCTCCATGCCCGCCCGTATCACATCTTGAATCCAAGCTAAAGGGGGTACAACAGGGTAGCGGAGCCTCCATGCCCGCCCGTATCACATCTTGTATCCAAGCTAGAGGTGATACAACAGGGTCCTAGAGCCTCCATGCCCCCCGTATCACATCTGGTATCTAAGCTAGAGGTGATACAGCAGGGTACTAGAGCCTCCATGCCTGCCTGTATCACATCTTGTATCCAATCTCAAAGAAAGTTTCATCCCTCCGACAACTTCTAGGGGAGGGATTGGTTTTGACAATGAGTTTAATACTAACACTACTATGGTACTATTTAAAAGGGGTTGTCTAATTTAGGAATCCCACTGTCATACACCCTATTAGGGCCTTTTGAATTGATAAAAGGGGGAGTCTTCAGTTCTGGATCCTCATCTCTTGGCCAGAGTGGAGAGACGTTACAAGGATTGTCTCCTGTTTCTGGAGGACCCGTCCGTCCCACATTACACAGACAACCTAATGCTTTTATAGAAAATGTGTAATGCTTAATTGGAGAGGAAATTCCTGCACAGTTCTCAACCCCACTGAGACGAGGGAGAAAGTCAAGATGGGTCCCACTATCCCAGGAGCCACAAGCAGCCACATGGGTACATCTATAGAACCATCCCAATGATTAGACCCCTTCAGAGATGCCGAGGTATCTAAGCCAGAAGACCACCAGGAGGCCGACACCCCAAAATAACAGTTTAGCCATTTAATTCCTTTTTCAGCCCATAATTCAGGCTCTCCTGCCTGCGGGGCGCCTAGAACTGCGCTAATCCTGAGCCTCCTGGTTCACATGCAGAAGGCCTGAAATAAAGAACTGCTACAACTGCTCAAAGGGCGTCTTCAGATGGGCGTAAGTGCATCACCTGTTTGCGCATACAGAAAAATATGCAGGTTTTCTGCGTGTCGTACGCATTTATGCACGCCCACTGATTGATTTGGACCTCATGTCCGCGGGCGGATCGGATTCTGCATGCGAGAGCCCATAGCGGAATCTGACCCTGCCCGCGGCCGAGGGCCCTGCGGCTGTTATACTTACCCGTCCTGGGTCTTCTTTCTCTTCACTGCGGTTGTGTGCAGAGGCGCTGGCGGTGCGCCGACGCACATGAGCCGTGGAGGTTCTTTTTTTAAAATGGAAACAGAGCATGCTGCGATTCTTTTTACGGATCAAAAGGTCCGCAAATCAGATCCCCATGCTCTAATTCATGTGCAGACCCCCATGTGGCCCTACGGGCGGCCTGATCTGCGTATCTGTGACCCACGCAAATCCCGCAAATCAGATCCGCCAGTGAACATTGGGCCTTACTCATGCTGCGAAAATACACTTATACGAACGAGCCCTAATGCTTACACGGAGGGAGCAGAATTAGTGTTGGCCCTAAGTCCAAAGGCACTATGTGCAGAAATTCTTTTAGCGCCCCCTGTGATAATAAACTTGTGGGATACTGACGCAATAGCAGAGTCCAGAATACAGAGCCGAGTGCTAGGGGACTGGATTAGGGAGCGCACTGGCTCTTTAAGAAATGAGGTAGGGGTGTGCACAAGCCCTACAGAAGGCCTATGCGCAGGCAGAGGTGTGGTGTGCAGCATGTGACAACCAGTGGCCAACCACAATTCCAGGAGCAAGTGAGCAGTGGCACTTGTAACATAAATACAGTACCAGAATCAAACTAATAACATAAATACAGTGCATAAACCAAGCTCAGTATACAAATACAGCACCAGAATCAACATCAGTACATAGCTATAATACCTGTACTAAGCTCATAACATAAATACAGCACCAGAACTAAGCTGTTGTATTGCGGTGGCACCAATAGACTAACAGTGGCACCTCGGAGTATCAGAGGGAAGGACACAGAACCAGAAGGACAATGATTTATATATCTCCACACGGCCGAAGATCATGGCTGGGCAAACCTAAGGGTGGCGATCGCCCTCAGCTTACACCGGCCTGGTGGCCAGCGCCCTGCGCAGCCACAGGAGGTGGGTGTAGCTACGGCTGGCCACCAGTATAATGATAATTGTAAGACTGTGTTCACACTGCAGCGCGCATTGTAGGTATACAGCATCAAGCGCTCTGACGTCACTATATGCGCAGCGCCGTACGTGTCGCGTGGACTCCCATTATAAAAAAACGTAAACTGTATTTTGCTTTTTTTTATGATGCCTTGTGTGACGTTATAAGATTAGACATTATAGCGCCAACATATTGCGCAGCGCTGTATGGGACTTGAATCTGCAAGGCTATGATTTCACTGATAATACAGTGCAATACTTCTGCACTGCAGTGCATTATTACTTCTCATAGCGATCACAGCCCATGGCAGACCCGGACATCATTGCCTAGTATCTGGTGGCTATGGCAATCAGCCTTCTACGATTACATGGTGGAAGGCCGATCACACCACAGAGGGAGCACCCTCCGTCTGTAATCCTTTACGCACTGCGATCAACATTAATCGTGACATGCAATGGGTTAACAGTGGGGAGTGGTCTCACCAATCCCCGCCGTTGCAGCCGGAGGACAGCTGTCAGTCACTGCTGGGTTCAGCTTCTGAGGCCGCACCATCCATAGGACGGAACTGTAAGCCCATTTGTAGGAACTGCTTCCTATCCAAGAAGTTCAAGTAGGAAGAGGTTTGAACCTACGCCTGAAATGCTAATAGTTTCGCAGTGCCGGTCATAGCGTCCCCTACTGGTCCGCAACCACTGGACTGATGGGAAGTAAGCCGGGAAAAGAGTTATTGCACAATACAAGGAGTTTAGGCGCTTGAGACAAAACTATTATCAATGCAAAACCTCCAAGACCGTAAATTCAGATGCAAACACTGCATAATCCTGCGCCATAACCATAAAGATGTAATCGCCTGCAATGAGCTCTATACAAGACGGTACCTTTGCAAATGTTTGTTCCGGGCTGCTTGGTGGGTATCTGCGCCGCTCTCACCTGCTGCTGCTTCCTCGCCAGGCTTTCTTCACTGCCGGCTCGCACAATCTTTTCCCCTAAGCTGATTTTTTTTGATCTGCTGTTAAAATCTTCAATCCTGCTCACAGGCAGCTTAGAGGTTACGTTAGCTGACGAGGGCCTGGCCACATGCGACGGCTTGGACATCCTTGATGGGGTAACAAGAAATTTCCAGAAACCAAGAAGTAAATGAAGATCGTTTTTCAGTTCAGCATAGTTAGAGGAGCGAGCCGGGGAATTCTCTGATGCACCTTGTGCTGCGAGGACAGAAGTGCTGAGAGCTGCAAGTTTGATGAGTGAGCAGTGAGACAGGCGCTCCGACCTGTGGAATGTGAATGAGCCCTGAGATCCGCTGCCTCTCCTGCAGCCCAGATGCTGCCGCTGCGTGCTCAGACTAGAGCTGACCACCGCTGGAGGAATTCGGCAGTGCCCAACCCACTCAGGTAAACTTCCCCATGTGTGCTCTGCTTAGGATCCGGGGCGAATTCCAGACCGTCCGCTAATCGGCGGATTCAATGCGGAAATATATATATTTGTAGAACATACAGATTTGTATTTATTCTTAAGCGAACGCTCAGCGCACTTCTGCTGTTCGCTTGGCGGGTCAAACGTTTATTCGTTGTCTTACACTTTTTGCAGAGCCTATTACAGTGTGCAAGCAGCATCAGAGCGCCACACCAGCAATGGAGACATCCACGCAAGTGAAGACCTATGGTAACGTACGTACAGGGCCGGCTCCAGGTCTATGTGGGCCCTCGGGCAATAGAGCTTCAGTGGGCCCCTCTTTCTATCAACACCCCTTATGCCCCAGTTAACAATAATACCCCCTTTTGCTCCAGTCAGTAATAATACATTCTCTTACCCCTTTTAGATATAACACTATTTCTGCCCCCTTTAGATATCCCATGTCTTGCCGCCCTTTACATATATATGCCGCCTCTTGGGTCCTTTTACATATACAGGGGGTGGACAAAAATATGGAAACACCATATGAAATGCATGCCTAAAAATCGGTCTCTACATGTCTTATTGAAACATGATTTATAATCCGATGTATCTTTAGTGGAGGTGATATGACACAGATGCTGCCGGGTAGAAGTGAACATCTGCCGCAGCAGCAAGCTTCCATTGGTCAGGGGTTTGAGCCACTCAGCTGTTGTTACCAGTGCAACGGCTGAGTCAAAGCGTGCCAAAGTGAGGGAGACCACAAGGTTTTGCAAAAGGGTTGTCACGGGTGGCTCCATGGTCTCGCCCGACAGTAGCGCCAAAGATGCTCTGGTTAGGGGTTGTGCAGCGACGCAGGGAACGTACCGTGGTACGCTTACAGGAAGGTCTGCTTTGTCACGTGTGACGCCAGCACTCCAATTGGACCCTCGACATGGAATGCAGATTAAATAATTGAGATAAGTCCAATATCTTGGGATGGTAATCTGGGAGGACGCAGATTTACTTAGGCTGATATTTTGTAAAACACAATTTTCCACAAGGTTACTTGAAATGGTACAAGAAGGTGCAGCAGTGTGCAGAAGATTAAATATGGTGTAGGACACAGCAATATTGTCTTGCTAAAGAACTGACTTCAACGCTATCTCCTTTCTTTTATTTGAAACTTCTTCTGAAGGACAATTTCCCCCCGAGTTATTATCACTGAAGGGATGATTAGAGTTTAGTAAAGTTTAGGTGAAGCAGAGTTTAAAGGGGCTGATTGACTAATCCTGGCTTTGAGTTCAACAGGTTGTTTTAGACTCACTGTTTAGTAGAAGACCGACCTCGGAAAGGCGCTTCTCCTCTCAGCTCTGGAGCCAAAAGGGAGCGGGAGGAAACCTTGCTCGACCCTGGGAAAACAACTTGCTGCAACTGTCTGCTCTGGCTTGTACGCGTCCCTCTTCTTCTCCGACACGACCTGACTGCAACCTCTCTTCTCTCACTCCAGGCTGAGTCTGACTAACTGCTCACTGACTCCTCCTTTTATTACCTCTTCTCCTTCCCGCACTTTCACAACTCCTCCCACTCTGCATAGGGACTGGTGTTGTTGCTTTCCTGCCCTTGGCCTCTGCACAAGTGAGATTGTTGCTGACGATTAGCCAATAGAACACCAGCTGACATCAGAGCTAAGCTCTAGTCTTAGTGAAGAGAAGGGAAGAAACAGGATCTCTCCTAAAGACGGCACCTTCTATGTCCATGGACGGCACAAAGACAGGTGAGACAGGACAAGTGTTAGTGTGAGAGTTCTGTAGGACCCGCTGGGCCACTACACCAGCTTGCCCCCGAAACCATCCAGAGCAAGGCAAGAGGTGAAGTAAACACAAATTTGGTGGAAAAGCTCTCAGCCAAGCAGGGATCAAAAGGGCAGCTCTGTGCTAATGAATTGGCCCCTTTTACACGTAGATTCCACCTCTTGCCCCCTTTTACATAGAGATGCTGCCTTTTTCCCCTGTGATAAAATAAAAAACAGTCCATACTCACCTCCTCTGTCGCTCCTCAGCCGTTGTTCACGCTGTCTGACTTCCGGATCATGCAATCATGCGACACGCAATTGCTGCGGACATTCCTTGATCTCAGTGACCTGGGGTTGTCCACAGCGCCAATTACAGCTGGGAAGCGACAGAGAAGGAATTTGTACTTTTTTAATTTTATTACTCAGATTTTAAAATTCAAATCGGGGGGGGGGGGGGAGTTGCTGTACTGACCCAGAAACCCGGGCCCCTTCCCCTCTAGGCCTCCCCAGACACAGTGGGCCCTGACACCTATCTAGGTCTGCTGGGAGCTGGCACCGGTCTTATGCGAAAGAAATATTTAAATGTGTTCCTAATTAAAGGCGCCCCAGTGTATGATGGGAAAGAATCACCACTTGAAAAACTGATACATTGTGTATAACTTTATAAATCAATGATAGAAACATAGAAGATGCCCCCCCCCCCCCCAAAGCATCTCATCAGCCCCTCTATTAGTTCTCTCCTAGGACAGATGCAGTATATGATGAGGTTCACACTCATTTACTGTTGATTGTCCAACCACATCAGCAGGCAGTCTGCTCCAAGCATCTACTACTCCTTCAGTACAATATTCTCTGTAACGTCTGGGTAAGATGTCTGTCATCTACTATTACTTTACTACAGGCTGCTTTTCAGGACTGTTTCCACCATCTAGTAACCAACCTAATCCTGATATACCCATCTCAGTGTATCCGCTCGCTGTCCGGACCGTCCATCAATAGAAAACATTTTGCGAATTATAAAACAAAATCCAGCAGAGACGACCGAGGACTGTGGAGCAACTAGAATCCTACATCAGCAAGAATGGGACAACATTCCTCCTCAAAACTCCAGCAATCAGTCTCCTCGCTTGCCAGAAGACAGGATGCTACGTTATGGTTGACATGGCCCCGACCCAACTTTTGTGAGATGTGTTGCTCCATCCACTGGCGTACCACTGGGGATCGCAGGGCTTGCAATTGCGACCCAGGCCCCTTAGCGAATGGGGTACCTAAGAGCCCCCGCCATATGCCGTTCCACCACCGGGGCCCACAGGCCGGCACTTAGAGAGGGGAGGGCTGTTACCCGCGGAGCCGGCAGCCAATTACAGGCTGCGGACTCCCCTGGTGCACGCTCCTCCCACTGAGAGACTGCAGTTGTGATTGGTCTGGCTGAGGGTCTGCACTGACAGTGTCCGGGAGCGGAGAAGGAGACCGGAGGAGGAGTACATGTGATGCAACAAGGTATGTACCGTATGTCATTTTGTATGTATACCTGCTATAAGTTATACCAGCCGTAAATACACAACTATATACAGGAGATATCCGGGTTATACCAGCATGATATATCACTATATACAGGGGATATACATCCTGTATATAGTGATATGGAGCATGCTGGTATAACCTGGGTATCTCCTGTATATAATTATATATGCACTACTGGTATAAGCAATATATCCCCCGTATGTAGTGATATTGACCATGCAGGTATACTCTGGTATAGAATTATATGCAGTAGATACCAGTTACACCAGCATGCTCCATATCACTATATACAGGGAGATGTGTACCAGCTATACATATATAATTATATACAGGTAAGGGCTCATGCACACAACGGGGTTTTCACCACATATCACATGTGCGTTGCACGTTCAAATGATACACGGTTAATGGAGTCAATGAAAGCCGATGGACTACCACTGCTCCATGCACACCGGCATGCGTATCAATACGCGAGAAATAAATCGCAGCATGCTCTACTTCTCTGCGTACGTACATAGTGTCAGCCCTATAACCTTGTACAGGCAGCGTATCCATACACATTACTGCGGTGAACAGAGTGAGGAATTAAAAAGAAAAAAAAATAATCGCACTGCATGTGAATGGTGTGCATGTGAATCGTGTGCATGTGAATGGTGTGCATGTGAATCGTGTGCATGTGAATCGTGTGCATGTGAATCGTGTGCATGTGAATCGTGTGCATGTGAATGGTGTGCATGTGAATCGTGTGCATGTGAATCGTGTGCATGTGAATCGTGTGCATGTGAATCGTGTGCATGTGAATGGTGTGCATGTGAATCGTGTGCATGTGAATCGTGTGCATGTGAATGGTGTGCATGTGAATGGTGTGCATGCGCAGTGCCATACGGGGTCTCTGCTGGCAGGGAGCATGGCTGGAAATGTGTAGAACTCTGCGGGGAGACCGACAGCATTTTACACATACGGCGGTGGGCATGAGCCCTGAGGGTGGTTTCACATCTGCATTGGGGATTTCGCTTTTCTGCTCCATTCCGGCAAAGAGGAATCCCGGCTGGACGGAACCGAACAGCCCCGGACAGACTCCATTTACTGTTGACAAAGGCTTTTGCCGAAACGCGTTCAGCGTCACCTGTGAGCTGTGTGCTTTATTTTATTCAATAAAGAAGGACATTTTTAACGGTAGCAGCTCCCCTCCATCTCTATTTTCTGCTCATATGGAATCTGGCCGTTTGCCGTCGGCTACTTGAGGATGGAGCTCCTGTTGGATCCCAGATCTTCCTGCAACATTGAAAGTTACTGCTGGTGAGGTGAGCCCACATCTCTCTTTTTTGGCTTATCCATTTACTATAATAGGGTCCGTTAGGGTCCAGCTGCCCGGCTTTTGGATGGAGTGGCATGCAGTACTTTTTCTTTCAGTATTTCGAGCCGGATCTGTGACAGAACCGCCGATCAGAGGATCCAACACAGATGTGAACCCGGCCTTACACCAGCATGGCCGATATCTATATATATAAAATTGAATGTATGTCTGTCTGCGTGCGTGCATGCGTGCGTGTCTGTCTGTCTGTTTGTCTGTTTGTCCTTTATGCGGTACTACACCATTCATCCGATCGCCATGAAACTTTGGGAAGTTGTTGAGTACACTCCTGGGAAGATTATAGGCATAGTACAACTATCCTACGATAGGTGGCGCACGCGTGAGCGTCGTCGAAAGTTACGACCCCCCCCCCCCACGTAGATCGAATAAGTAAGCCACCTGCTATTGTGATGTCATCACTGATGTCATCAACATCGGACGCCCTTGAATATGCCCCAACATGTTCTATAAAGCTGCATTGTGATGTCATTAAGGCTCTCTTATGACACGTACAGCTTGGAACCACTAGAGCACGCCAGCCAATTACCATTGGAGTTGGAAGTGGGTAAACAAGTACTAGGATATCTTCCTAAGAAGCCACAGCAGCCGGATAAATTGGATGTTCCACCCAACGGCTATTTTATTCAGCACGCAAGGGGGAAGCAGCGGCCTACAAAATCTCATTCAGGTAGGTAGGTTCAGTTCTTGGAGGTTGGGGAATGCTTATGGGCAAGGCCTTATGTCTCATCCCAACTCGATTATTCAATTCTAAGCGCAAAAGAATTAGCGTCCAAATTTTATGTACGGAATTTAATTCTCTCACTTCCTGATGTCATAGAAACTTGAAATTTGGCACAAGCATTGATTATGTCATAAATAGGAAAAGTTAATGGGTCCCAACTCGATTATTCAATTCAAAGCGCCAAAGAATTAGCGTTCAAATTTTACGTACGGAATGTAATTCTCTCATTTCCTGATGTCATAGATAGATAGATAGATAGATAGATAGATAGATAGATAGATAGATAGATAGATAGATAGATAGATAGACTGTATGCAATAACCCAGATAGATAGATAGATAGATAGATAGATAGATAGATAGATAGATAGATAGATAGATAGATAGATAGATAGATAGATAGATAGACTGTATGCAATGACACGTACAGCTTGGAACCATAAATACTAGAGCACGCCAGCCATTTACAGTCAGTCTCCATTGGAGTTGGAAGTGGGCAAACATGTACTAGGCTATCTTCCCAAGAAGCCACAGCAGCCGGATAAATTGGATGTTCCACACAACGGCTATTTTATTCAGCCTGCAAGGGGGAAGCAGCGGCCAACAAATCCTCATTGGTCGCTGCTGCCGTCATCTAGATATATAAAAACGAATGTATGTATGTATGTCTGTCTTCGCAGCAACGAGCGACGGGTACGCTAGTCACTGTATACAGTAGATGTATATACCTCTCCCTGTGTATAGTGATATGGACCATGCTGGTATAACCTGGGGATCTCCTGTATATAATTGCACACTTTACACACAATTAAAAAATGTATCAAAAACGCACTTGGTTTTTAATATTGTACGCAGTGTCTTAAAAAGGTTTGTGGTTATTTAATGTTTTAATACCGCATGCAGTTTTTTAATGTGTTTTTTTTAATTGTGGTTCAAAAATACAACAAAAAACACGAACACAAACTAAGGCCACTCTCGCACACAGGATTTTGCCACGTTTTTTTAATCAGCATTTCCAATCGCAGGTTACTGCATTCGCCAGTGATTTTTAACGCCCCCGATTGTGATGGGTGATGAGATGCCTTAAAAAGTGCAAAATAGAGCAGACAGCGCTAAAAATGTTGGCATTAGAAAATGCAGCGTTCGAGCGCAGGTTTGTGAACCGCTATTGAAATCAGTGAGAGCTTTGTACCGCGATTACCGCGCCATTCAAAACGCTGCAGTAAAAAGCACATTTGTGACAGTGGCCTAAGGGCTACAAAGAAATTTTCAAGTAGTCCAGCAAATAAGTCATGTTTGGAAAGCTTATACCAAGGGGCAGATCATGTAGGTAAATTCATTTTGCAGCTTTATGGGTCGTGATTTATGTATGGGTACTGACACTGGCGTAACTATAGGCGATGCAGTTGCACCCGGGCCCATAAGGCATCTCTTCTCCATGTAGGGAGCCCAGTACTATGACTAAAGCATTATAGTTGGGGGCCCTGTTACAGGTTTTGCATTGGCGCCAAGGAGCTTAAAGTTATGCTTCTGCATTAAAAGATTAAGAGAAGTTGGGGGGCCCAAGATAAACTTTTACACCCCTGAGCCTTTAGCTACGCCCCCTGCTGCCATCAATTTCTTTGAGTTCATTTTTTTAAATTAAATGGAAAAATGTCTCCCTCCCCCTCTGATATGTGTTCTATTGTGATGGTGTTTAGGTTTTGAGCTGGCTTTCTGCTATTGTATCATTATACTGAGGTTGACTTGTGCTGTATTTATGTACGGAGCTTGGTTCTAGGGCTGTATTTGCAGTATATTGTGAGCTTGGTTCTGGTACCGTATTTATGTTTTGAGGTTGATTCTGGTACCGTATTTATTCACATCTATTTGTTCAGATGCTGTATTTATATTATGAGCTTGGTTCTACTGCTGTATTTGCAGTATATTGTGAGTTTGGTTCAGGTGCTGTAATCATGTTTTAAGGTTGATTCTGGTACCGTATTTATTCACATTTATTTGTTCAGATGCTGTATTTATATTATGAGCTTGGTTTTGGTGCTGTATTTACGTTACGCTGTTTCTCTGAAAATAAGACAGGATCTTATATTAATTTTTGTTCCAAAAGATTTTACTCTCTTACATGTACAGCTGTCTGGACACTATTGAAATTGACTTTTTTTTATTAACTGTAACTAGGGCTCATTTGTGGAGTAGGGCTTATATTTCAAACATCCTCAAAAATCCTGAAAAATCACGCTAGAGCTTATATTCTGGGTGTGTCTTGTTTTCAGGAAAATAGGGTATGAGCTTGGTTTTGGTGCTGTATTTATGTTACGAGCTTGGTTCTGGTACAGTACTCACTGAGCTCTTCTGGTATGCTGCTATCATTCTACTATTCTGCACAAGTAGAATACAGGCAGACTGCCTATCAGGACTATATATTTCTTTTTTTCTTACTTACCTTACTTTCTTCACTTATGATGAGGGGAGGGCCAAAAAAAATCTGCCGGGCGCCATCTAGCCTCAGAGCCGGCACTGGTTTGTGGTCTGTAAACAAGTGGCTTATAATCAGAATAATTACCAAAGCTCCTTTATTTTCCATCTTCTATGACTTGTAACAAAGATCATCCGTGTTATGGAGTTGCTGGAGCTCCTTTACCGCGAGGTCTCGCTCTAATGGTGGACTACCGCTATGACTTCACACGGAAGGGCTTTAACCTAAAGTCAGTCGTCTTGCAGCAGAGGCTTCCCCTTCACTTCGCAGACACATTTACACATTTATACCGTCTGATAGCTAAACTGTGAATAACCGGATTTTTTAGTGCACTCAAGTGAATTTTCTATTGATCTCCACTGAAGCGCCGCACTGAGATAAGATATAAGACTGGCGCAGCGCGAGAAACTCTACTGAAGTTATTTTTATGGTAAACCGCAGGCTAAACGTATCACACGGGAGAGTGCGGACTGCGACGCCGCAGAACGCTGATTTCTCTATTCACCACAATCCCCTATACTAAGATAGAAAACCACCATACATTGGGGCATTGTTCCTCAGACCGGCACTCCATGCGCTGCTTGTAATAAGTTTTGCTCCAGGCTCTGAGTCATGAACCTCTGAAGACATTTGTCTCAGTGCCTCCGTGCGCCAGATGGAAACCTGCGCCGAGCTGCCGTAAGTGATTGATGTACTCTGCGCCACTTTCTGGTGTATATCATAGCAGATGTGACGGGCCATGCCCCATAACTCTGGGCCACACACACTTATTGAAAAAGTGGCAAGGCCTCACATAAAAGTAATAAAAGTTTCAATTTTTGTAGCCAGAGTCTGACCTCTGACCCCTCCGCCAGCATCTGCACTGCATACAGGACAGTATCTGTGTGCACAAACTTAGACGCTGGGAGAGAGGTCAGGGGTCAGACTCTGCTGCTGGAACCCAACGGCAGGGAAAGTGAGTTAAATGCTTGTCAGGTTGCTATGTGGGGTCACTATTACTACTGAGGCTGCTAACAGGTGTCACTATGACTATTGGGACCACTATGGGGAGAAACTGGGGCCACTATGGGGGAAAAACTATTACTACTGGAGCTGTTATGGGGGTCACTTATTCTACTGTGGCCACTATGGGGGAAACTATTACTATTGGGGTCACTATGGGGGGAAACTATTACTACTGGAGCTGTTATGGGGGTCACTATTACTACTGGGGTCATTATGGGGAAAACTATTACTACTGAGGCAACTATAACTACTGTGGCCACTATGGGGGAAAAACTATTACTACTGGAGCTGTTATGGGGGTCACTATTACTACTGTGGCCACTATGGGGGATACCATTAGTACTGCGGCCACCATGGGAGGAAACTATTACTACGGTGCCCACTATGGGGGTCACTATTACTACTGGGGCCACTAACACGGTAACTGCTGCTACTGAGACCACTAATGGAGAAAGAGAAGGGATTTGTTAAATGCCAACTTATTTTGCAGTGCTTTCAGGTAATTTATTTATTACCCCCAGCAAGCTGGGTACTCATTAAGGAGGTCCCTATTACTATTGGGCCAACCATTGGGACCACTACAGGGAGCATTATTATTCTGTCACCTCAGACAAGTCTTAGGGCTCATGTTCACATCCATATGCCTAAAAGCTGAGGGTCTCTTTGCAGCATTTTACACATTTCCAGCCATACTCGCTGCCGGCAGAGACTGCATATGGCACTGTGCATGCCCACGAAAACAAGCTCACAGACATTCGCAGTGTCGACCCGCCGGGGTGCATCGAACAATGAAAGTCCATTGACTTTCATTAACTCCACTCACTGCGCATCACGCGTCCGTGCAGCGCACATGTAATACGCAGTGAAAACACGGTGGTGAGCGCTTAGTAGTTCAAGTATGTGTATTAGCACTTTTTAATGCCTGTAAAATTAGTAAGTTTTTTGGTTTTTTTGCAGGGGGTGGGTGGGGGCGCACCAATGCACAGTTCACCTAAATCAGCATGAAGGCTTGAGGCATCCTGTCTGTCCCATCCTCAGGTCAGCGGGCCGGTTGCATAGCTTTCCTTTGTTCATATGCACCCCTTTTCCCGTTATGGGCTCTTCTTAGATTGCTGTGCATCAGTCAAGTGGGCGGTCCCCACCACTGACTATTAATAGGTGGCATCAGACTTGATTGACAGTGAGTAGTGGAGACCGCCCACTTGACACATTCACAGCACTGGGAGCTAAATCTGTCCTATTAATACATATTGATATCATAGAGGAGAGTTCCCATCTCAGAACCCCCTTCTATTAACAAAAGAGCCAGTGAGGAAAAGCGGATGATGTTCTGCTGCTTGAGTTGGTCTATCCACATTCACTTTAATGGATGCCGTGTAATACTACTTTTTCCTACATTTGCCGCAGCTTGAATGCTAGAGGTTTTAAAAAAAAAAGACCTATAGTGATAATTTGATCTTCTAGAAACAGCGCCATGGGTGCCTACAGGCTGTGTTTGGTATTGCAGATCAGCTCTACTAATTTGAATGGGTCAGACCTGCAATAGCACGCACAGTCCATGGGGAAGAGAGGCGCCATTTCTGGAAAAAGGCAGATATGTTTTTTATTTACCTTTATACAACCTCTAACTCACACAAGCTGTACAATACATTAAGGGGTGATCAGAAGGCGCTCAGCGCACTGTACATCCCATGTTCCATCCCTCCAGCAGGGAACGTTCAGTAGATTTATCCCCTCACATAAGTCATTCTGGACAACAAACTTTTTTAATAATCTTTTGTATAAATTAAACTTAAAACATCTCCGGGCAAAAGTAATTATTCCCCTGAGAGCGCCTCGCTCGTCGCTACTTTCATCACGGAAATGCAATTACAGCAGGGCTCTCTCCTCCGCTAATAAACCGCGCGCCGTTGTGTAGCGTTTACCACAAATCAAATGCACTAATAATAAATGAAAAAAAAGAGGATCCGCTCATCCCGACACCCAACACCGCTCATCCCGACACCCAACGCCGCTCATCCCGACACCCAACGCCGCTCATCCCGACACCCAACGCCGCTCATCCCGACACCCAACGCCCCTCATCCCGACACCCAACGCCGCTCATCCCGACACCCAACACCGCTCATCCCGACACCCAACGCCGCTCATCCCGACACCCAACGCCGCTCATCCCGACACCCAACGCCGCTCATCCCGACACCCAACGCCCCTCATCCCGACACCCAACGCCGCTCATCCCGACACCCAACACCGCTCATCCCGACACCCAACGCCGCTCATCCCGACACCCAACGCCGCTCATCCCGGCACCCAACACCGCTCATCCCGGCACCCAACACCGCTCATCCCGACACCCAACGCCGCTCATCCCGGCACCCAACACCGCTCATCCCGACACCCAACGCCGCTCATCCCGACACCCAACACCACTCATCCCGACACCCAACGCCGCTCATCCCGGCACCCAACACCGCTCATCCCGACACCCAACGCCGCTCATCCCGACACCCAACACCGCTCATCCCGACACCCAACGCCGCTCATCCCGACACCCAACGCCGCTCATCCCGACACCCAACACCGCTCATCCCGACACCCAACGCCGCTCATCCCGGCACCCAACGCCGCTCATCCCGACACCCAACGCCGCTCATCCCGACACCCAACACCGCTCATCCCGACACCCAACGCCGCTCATCCCGACACCCAACGCCGCTCATCCCGACACCCAACGCCGCTCATCCCGACACCCAACGCCGCTCATCCCGACACCCAACGCCGCTCATCCCGTCACCCAACGCCGCTCATCCCGACACCCAACGCCGCTCATCCCGACACCCAACGCCGCTCATCCCGACACCCAACGCCGCTCATCCCGACACCCAACGCCGCTCATCCCGACACCCAACGCCGCTCATCCCGACACCCAACGACGCTCATCCCGACACCCAACGCCCCCCTCATCCCGACACCCAACGCCGCTCATCCCGACACCCAACGCCGCTCATCCCGACACCCAACGCCGCTCATCCCGTCACCCAACGCCGCTCATCCCGACACCCAACGCCGCTCATCCCGGCACCCAACGCCGCTCATCCCGACACCCAACGCCGCTCATCCCGACACCCAACACCGCTCATCCCGACACCCAACGCCGCTCATCCCGACACCCAACGCCGCTCATCCCGACACCCAACGCCGCTCATCCCGGCACCCAACGCCGCTCATCCCGGCACCCAACGCCACTCATCCCGGCACCCAACACCGCTCATCCCGCTCCGGAGTCAGCAGAGGGCAGAATAACAATTAAAGGGAATGTAAACTTTTAAAAAAAGTTTTCTAGTCAATGAATTAAAGGCAAAGACTGTGATTTAAAGTCGTTCCTTCTGTTTCCAGGCCTCTGAATGAAGTCAGGAGTGTAGGGCGCTGCGGATTATGTTGTAGCTATACACTATGCTGACAGAAGTATGGAAACGCACATACAAGGGGATTACATTTGATTTTACTCATATTTTCTCATCCGATGTTGGGTTGCCTTTGGCTTGCAGTCCTCCTCCCCGGCTGCTCTCCACTAAGTTCCCATAGATGTGTGGAGGGATTTACCTTCATTCCTTGAGAAGAGCTTCAGATAGTGATAGGGGGGGATGGGTGTGTTGGATGCACGGATACGGCACTCTAGTTTGTCCCATAGATATTCGATGGGATTGAGATCTGGACTTTTGGCGGCCAATGAAATTTGCAGACATTCTGCTCCTCAAATCAAGCCTTAAAACTGTGTGCCGTATGACATGGTGCTCGGTCATGTAGGTACAGACTAAGAAGTTTTAACCCTTTCTAATCCAATTTTGGATTCAGGGTTTCCTAAAAGGCTTTCTCTTTTTGCTGTTATACAACGGTGCCATCTGCTGGCTAAAGCCAGTGTGTGTGCACCAGAGAGGCTCCAACAGCGTAGTGGCTGGCAATAGATGGTAAGAATACCCTGTTGGATGTCTTCTGACATTAGAGCTGTACAAGCTTCAATCAGAATGTAGGAAGATGTCAAACATTGGATTGGAAAGGGTTACAGTACTGCCACAAGGAAGGTGAGGCAACATTGTCTGGAATGTCTCTGTACCCATTGGCGTTGAGGGTAGGCTTGACTATAACCAATGGCCCTAGTCCTTCCCTGCAGAAGCCCCCCATACCATCACAGAACCGCCTCCAATATTTTTGCCAACGTAGCGTATAAATAAATAATTATTATTGTTACTAGTTGCCATGGTTATGCTCAGGGTCACATCAACCACAATGGGTATCTTTCCATTTTGGAGAAGAATCTGTTTTGTCTTATATTTCCCGCCATGTTGCAACACCGGGTAGAAGTTTGGACTTGACTTATAGGAAAGTTGCCTTCCAGTAGGGGGCGCTACAGAGGCATTGTACCATTTGCATCCCAAATTTCCCAAAGTAGCAATGTATAGGGGATAAAAGTTGATCCTGTTATTTTACGAGCGGCATTTCTTTAAATGTTGTTTTTTGTAAAGCAGTGGTGGGTGAGTGTAGCGGAGCCAGAACAGGACGTTACTCGGGGACATTTTGTGCTGCGCAGTTATAGCTGAGCGTGAGTCACTGCGAGACGTGCTGGAAGGGGTCCTGTGTGTTATCACAAAAGATAAGACAAGCTGTCAAGGAAAATGGCAAGCTCAACCAGAGAGACACTAAAACTGGAAGAGTTCTGGATGTGAATTGCATTTCTGGGCTCATCACCAGCCGGCTCTGGCAGACTCTCCCTGGACCGCTCCCTAGCCGGTTCTTTCCACTGGTAACGGCTGTGTTTGCGGTTGACATTGAAAGTTATTTTGCCTTGCTCAGCACGACCCTTGCAGCTGAGTGTCCATTCACAGTTCAAGCGGATACAGCGGTTCGGCAGTATCGGAACCCAACCACCTTGCCAGTGGAAGCCGAGCCTGTGCCAAAGGTGGAGATAGCAGAAGATGAATCATCTGTCCAGTCTGTTGTGGAAGCTCAGATTCTGCATATCTCAACCGGCCAATTAGTAGGGTAAGTCAAATGCCTCGTATGCCTATCGCTGTCCTGACTCGCTACTACAAATTGGTTCACCTCGACCCACATCACAGGCCTCTCACTCAGCCAACCAGAACCCTACTCTGCAACGATGAGGAGCAAGAGCTGTCTGTACATGGCTTTCCTTCCCTTCAAGAGAAGATTCTGGTTTGCTTTATGTCCTTAGTCATGTTTCAAGGCCAAATGGAAGGTCAGACATTGGCGTGTAGGAAGGCTACCTTCCAACAGGTGGCACTGCAGAGGTATTATACTATTTCCTGTTTGCATACAACCTGTCAGTGATGTCACTGGGCTCAGACACTGCGATGGAAGATATCATCATCTTCAACTGTATCTGCGGCCAACATAACTGCATCGATATTGAGAAACGCTGCTGCAGGCGGTAGGGATGGGCTTGGCTTATGGAAGAAGGGGCTTACATCGCAGGCATTTTTCCGCAATGGAATCCTCGCATTACCTTGTTGCAGATTTTCACCTCAGATTTCACATTGCTTATCTGCAACAGACGGTGCATGAAAATCAGCAAGCAGCGTGACTAAAACCTGCGGTGGATTTCTTCTTCTATGAGGGAATGGAGTTTGTTAAATACCCAATCACTTCATTTTATTGTACATTGTTCCAGAATGTCAGTGCGCATCCCACAGCCGAAAATCTGCAACAAATGTGTGAACTCCCCCTTATGGTTAGCATGGAAGGCATAGTGGCTCGTGGTGGGGCATTAAAGCCAACATTGGACATTGTGGTTGGCATTAGGGGGGTACTGTGGCTGTCACGGGGAAAATCAGTGACTCACATTGGAGGTATGCGGCACAACAGCAAAGAATCAATTAGAAGGTAGTAGCATATGTTATAATAAGATATCTGGCAAGAGCTTAATATTAGAGAACATAAATCCAGCGGGGGTGAATATCCCATGCGTAAGGAGTGGAACACTGCTGAAAGGAAGGATGGCATTTCGAGGCTGCCAGGTATGTGCCTTTTGGGGAACCCTCCCAACAGCCACCACCTAGAGGTTATTCAAAAGACTTTAAAACTATTGGGGACTTGGGTGGATCTTGGCTTGATGGGCACCTGGGAGACACCCCCAGGACTGTTCCAGGAAGAGGGTCTGGTCAGAGGGCCGGGGAAGAGAGAACTAGTGCCACCATAATGTACAAAGAGGGTCACCCCGGCCCAGTGGGTGGGTCAGAGTTCTGCTTACTCATGTAAACTTTCCCTAGAAAACCCTTGCTGTAGATGTTTATTCTCCTGCCAAATGGCAACTCCATCCGGGGACTTTCTAGGCTGCTGCTGAAATAATTCATAACGCGAAGCCTTCAGTTCTACTGATGTATTATTAAGCTGATGTAATATATATCACTGGGTCTTTTCAACATGTTGAGGTGCGGGCAGCGGGTGGTAAACCAGACAATCATCCAGTCCTAATACCTAAGACCCTCACAGAGTGATGGACGGGAGCGACCAGAACTCTACCGTCCGCTTTGACTTTCGTTCAAAGATCTATCATCTTTAAAGACCTGTGTGCCAAATCACAGACATCAATGGGGCTACAACGCAGAACGTCCTGTGATGCCAAAATGGTCCCTGAACTCAGTTTTCATGTATAGATGTGTGTTACCTACTGTACATATGCACATCCATGCAGTGAGTTTATGGCTATCTGACTGTTAGCACAGGACACGACCATTGTAGGCAGTAGAGGAGGGTCTTCTATATGCCCAAGTGCACATATGTCTCATTACATTGGCTATTTAAATCAGAACTCCAAAAGCATTGTTAGTGGCAGTGCCCTTATAACAGTCCTAGTCAGTGCTGCCCAACGCCACCCACTACAGGGTGATTCACAAGGGCCATCCAGAATATCTTGTAGAACACTTAGATGGGTGTGGAAAACCTTTTCGGCACTATGGCCATGCCTGTCAGCCAACTTGGATTGAACCCAAGAAATGTCAATGGAAAGTCGGTCATGGGATACATGATTTAGGGTAGAATTGTTATTAGAAATTGATGGGTGGAGTCATTCTTTCAATACCAGCCACTATTTCTGAGTTATGGCTGAAGTCATGTTGAGTATTAATAAAGTTGGGATGTTGAATTACGTGGTATGGAAAACACTAATCGCACGTCTTTTCAGGTAGAAGAAGATGCCATTAACAATCCAGGACAGAACTGAGATCATCCTGATGGTCAATAACAGGAGGTCACATGAGGTGGCCGAGGCTTTCATTCAAGATCACCCAGGAAGACGCCACTAAGTGCACAAAGTTGCAAGAAACTGATTTAGAAGTTCAAGTGAACCGGTCGTGTCCAGGACAACTCGAAAACTGGTCCCATGAGTGATGCTTGAGAATCATGCATCTTATTCACACATTTGTAATGCCTACTTACAGAATTCCAAGTGTCTGTCAGAGTCATCTTCTGAGCAGCTGCAGTTTGTATGGGTGCCACTTGAGTGTCGAGGATCCTTACCGCAGTTGATTGACTCATAACATGTGCCAATGCCTGTCTACTGGAGATTTTCTGTGGACTCTTTGCCACAGAACACCAGTTCTCGGTTTGTATAGGGGACATTTGCACAATACAGTATACTACAATATTTCAGTATTGCAGTATATTATATTTCTGCAGTTATTGGGTGTCATGGTAGCCCTGAGGGCCAGTGGAACATCATAAGACTCCAGGCTGCCATGACACTCGAACAGCTGCCCGCGGTCTCATTCCGGAGAGCTGCTCGAGAGGTAGAGGGCGCTCCTTCCCTCAGCCGGTCCACGTAAATGCTACTGTCAGAATTGATTATTGGTTGTGATTGGAGTTATCTCTGACTGTCGCCATTGTTGAAGACAACCAATACCCACTGTGTATGGGGATAGATCGGCTCCTGGACCTGCCCTACACACCCCTTGCTATTGGAGGGCGTACATGTTCAAGGGGTTAATGTCCTGACCATGTCACCATCCTGTTCTGTATGATATCGGAGGCCCATGGAGGTGCAGTAGGGACTGGGGGATTATGGGCTGTGCACTGCGGATCCGTACTATGGGGATTCTTTATACCGCCGTCTGCAGGAGGCTGACAAATGTTTTTGCAGGGATCAGCTCTTTCAGTTGTAGTTACTGCTTCCATCTCCGAGTTATTCTACACAAACTCCACTTTCATAACCGTATTTAAAGACTCGTTCATCTATCAGCAGAGATTTCGCACATCAATATTCATCTGAAAGTAATTTCGCTTTTTTTTCGCTTAAACAATATTTTTTCTTAAGGAAAACAAGTGATTGAATTTTAATGATATTAGCGCCGCAACCCCGGAAAGTAATTTAGCCGGAGAATAAAATGTACTGAACTATATATTTAATTCATAAAAATGATTTACCATTTACCTTCTTACTGCGCAAAATGTGTGTTTTAATCACCTGGTGCTTGCTAGAACAAGGAACAAAAAAATAAATATAACCGCGCCGCTGTGTGCGCACAAACAGAAGGGATTTAAAGGGATATTTGGCTGCTTGTGGCCGCCTTAAAGCAAATGTGTCACTAGAAAACGACAACTTGTATCCATCAAGTTTTTATATTAAATAGATTTTTTAAAATAATTTTTAGTGTTTTTATATTGAATATGACAATCCATATTTAAAGCAAATCCTGCAGTTCTCACAATGACCACTAGGCCTAATAATAGTCTGACACTTCCTGTTCTGTAGAAAAAAACTTCTCTTCATCTCATTATCTTCACCAGCGGGATTACACTGAGAGGTAAAACCTATATATAGATAACACAAAATCAACCATTCACAATAGGTGATGTCACAGCTCCCCTCCTCCCCTCCCTGCACACTGAACACTAAACCTAATAATAGTCTGACACTTCCTGTTCCGCAGAGAAAACTTCTCAGCCATCATCTCATTATCATCACAGGCAGGATTACAAGTGAGATGTGACACCTATATATAGATAACACAGGAGCCACCATTCACAGTAGGTGATGTCACAGCTCACCTCCTCCCCTCCCTGCACACTGACCACTAAGCCTAATAATGGTCTGACACTTCCTGTTCTGCAGAGAAAACTTCTCAGCCGTCATCTCATTATCATCACAGGCAGGATTACATTGAGAGGTGACGCTGATGGAGTTGTTGTCTCTCAAGAGCTAGATAGCCAAGGGGAAATGTATCACCGGTTATGTGCCTGAATTGTGGTGGAAAAAACTTCACTAGTTTTGAAATCCATGTGTTTTATGCAGAAATTTGCAAATCTTTTTTCTTTCTCGCACTTAATAACAGCACATTTGCTCTAAATACATTTGTCTTAAACGACAGTACTTCTACTTTACCAATCCTAGCTGCCATAGTTTTGGATTCCTGGCGCTCGGACTGTCCGCAGATACGCCAAATTTATTAAGAGGTGTTTACAGTAGAGAAGTAAGTGATACTCACCCCTGAAGTGTCCCCCGACTGTGCAGGAGCCTCGGTCCCCGATGATTGCAGCTGGTACTGGTCATGCGCCGCTCACTGTGCAGGTGACCAACACCGGTTCTTCGGAGTTTGGAGCGACGGTGCTAACTTTTCAAAAGGTCGGTTTGGCTTGTTTGGCAAACTTCAGCAGAAAGTTTGGTCCTCCTCTTTTTCCCTCTTCTTCTTCACCTCTGTAAGGAGAACTTCTCCTCCTCAATACATTGTCCGGAGGAGGAGGGGGAAGAAGCATGGTGGCTCAGGGATTAGCAATATTACCTTGCAGCACTGGAAAAATCCAGCCATCTGAATGACTTCCAATGAGGCCGGTCATCGGTGCTGGGGGGGGGGGGGGGGGGGGAGGGGTGGCTCATGTATCAATGTGGGGAGTTAATAGAGAATCGTGTGATTAAGGTGAAAAAAATCCAGCGAAAGGGGATCCTGTGGACGGAAACAACTTGTCACTAAAAGGGGTCAGAGGAGGATGTCAGGAATCATTCGGACCAACAAGAGTGGCGCACTCAGAAGCTGCCGAATACAATGCTGGAGCTCCAACTAACGTGACAGAAAGCACTAATCGCCGTTCCTCTGCATGGATGGGCTATAACAGCAGATGACCAGTTCCAGCGCCAGTGTGTCTAAGAGAAACAGAAAGACGAGACTCCAGCGGGCAAAAGAGCGCAAAACTTGTATCACTGAGCAGCGGAAAAACATCTCCTGGTCCAGATTTTTCTTACACTCTACGGATTGGACGGTCAAAATTTGGCTCAAGCAGCACGAATCTCTGAACCCTTCATGTCAGGCTGGTGGAGGTTAAATAATAGTGGGGGTATAAGGGGGCGGCGGATGGCTCAGGCCTCTAACCCCTCTCCTATTATTTTGTAATTTTGTAACTGTAGGTTTAAAAGTGGAAGGGATTCTATGAGACAAGAGGAGAGCAGAGGTTTCGGCACGTGTTCTATGGGCGCAGTAGTAGTTGCAGAGAGGACCGGTGAGCAGCATGTCTCTACGAGACTACCTAGTGCGTCGCTGCGAGCTTCAGCATCTGGCTGGGACTGAAAGAGAATAGCTTCCCCAGAGCAGCCTGACACTGCTAGGCAGACTGTGTGATGACCGGGACATTACTACCGACTGTAAGGACTATGTCCCTGCAGATACCGCCGCACTCCCTGCAGCCTCACGGGACGCCTCCTCTTGCTGAGATTTTTGCATTGTAACGTTCAACAATTGTACCCATGAGTGCGGGTGAAATAGTCTTTATTTGTTGTGTTTCTGTTCTGTTTTAGTAAATTTGGTTATGTTGAATGTACTGTTCTGAAGACCAAAGGAGGTCTAGCGCACTACTAGATGGGCGCTATGATAAAGTGGCCATTCGGTGTATACAGGGCGGTGTACTGTAGTGTGGACTGCAAACACTTTTGTTGCTCTTTCTTTTGAAATATTCACTAAAATGCACAATTAGTGTTGAGTGAACTGAAACAATTGAACCCTCTTTCAGGTCGAACTTTGCTAAAAGCTCGGTTTGGTGAAAACCCAAATCTCAGGCAGTTCATCTCAACTCAAAGAGTTTTTTTGCACAACATCAAAACTGTTTTCCCCCTCAGAGGTGATCAGTGTGGCCCCTATGAAGCCTGGAGTCACGTTCCTGCCAACTGAAAGAGTTGACTATCAGCACCACCTGCACGGCCGATCCGTCTGTTTGGTGGCCGCCGCTCAGTTCTGACCTCATTGTGATAATGGGGGTGGGGGCTTCATCACTAAAAACTAAAGACTCCATGAAACCATCGCTTCCCATTAGAGTTTCTATACTCTTGCAAAAAGACCGTCGCTGCGCTTTGTTATCCAGTTTCTTGGCCGGTAACAATTACAATCATAAGGGATAACATCGCAAACGTTCGCACAGAATCTTCCACGCGGTCGGCGCCGGACGCTTAATTCTCTGCTCGCTCTGACGGTGGAGTACTTCACGTGAATCTTGCGCGGACGCTCCGCTGTTTTCACGCTCACTGGCAGACGGACCGATGTTTCTCGCTTACAGATGCAACCTCTTTCCTCAAAATTGGCGTACCGCTTATGAATTGTGCGCCGCTGCGGAACTTCACCACACGTTGTTCGAAAATGACACTGCATACTAATAACAGACTGGTAGACATTAAAAAACATAACAGCCCTTGCGTCCTGTTGGTAGCCATGTTGTCTGTTACCCCTCTAGCAACAACTGCGTCTGAATAAAACATTTTGTGGCTCATTGAGCAAAATGGTCCAACAGGAAGACGTCCTTGTTGCCCATCGCAACCAATCATTGGCTGCTGTGGGCCACAAGGACGTCTTATGGTAGGAAGTTTTGCCAAGTTAAATTTTTTGAATTTCTGTTTCCATTTATATCAAATTTCTGAATCTGAGTGTCATTAGACGAGTTCCTGGGTCTCACATTGGGGGGGGGGGGGGGGGGCATCTGTAATAATGCTGCAGACAAGTACATTGTAACCGAAAATAAGTCACATAATATCTGAGAATGAATATATCAGCACACGTCCCCCAACGCCTTCTACATCCATATTTACGGCTTCGTCCTTTTCTCCATGGGCGCACGTTTCATTAGTACCAGATCAGCGGCCAGCTGTCACCTGACTATTTTCTTCTTTAGACCTGTTACCATAATCTGGTCACATGACCACTTAATACTGGGCGTCTTAACTTCTGCAATCCTGCCTCGGATGTGGCGTTCTCTGGATACTGACTAAGCCGCCATAATAGCTCCGTTTCAACGACTCAAATTGGAAATTAACTACATATGTTCTGTGCTTCTGGAATGATGCTGCTGCGCCGGCCAATAAGTAGAACCCGTCCCCCCGTAGCCAGGGTGTATTTATAGGCTTTTCGGTCTGGCTACTGTCCTGTGGAGCTCTTTGTGTAAAGCTGCTGTAATCCTGACATTTAATTCATATGTATAATAGGCTGTCACGGCCGCGGTTACTGGGGCCGCAGCCACAACAGACGGGTCACCAAACAAACTCCAAAACTTTCCTTTACATCAGATCCTTTTTGGTGACATTATATTATTTTAATACACTTGTCTGTATTATACATGAAGTATATTATACACGAAGCATATCGGTACCCCGCTAAACAATGCAATCAATTATAACTAGGTTTAAGCAAATCACAACCCCCCAACAAAAAATATATATTTAGACACATACAAAGAAAGAAAAAGAAATGTAACTTTTTCCACCCTCTCCCCTCCAAATCCCACAATTTTTCTATAATATCTCAATGCAACCAGCATTCAATACGAACCATCCATTAAATATATCCACCATCGCCTCCAGATTTCCTCAAACTTAATCAAATTGCCTATTTTTTGATATGGCATGGGGGGCTGCATCCAATGGCAGCAATCAGCTCCCATCCCTGATACAATGCGCTCTGAATTCCCAGAAGAGTATCATCAAGCCCATCAACAATACCCAACATACAAGTTCTGGGATTAATGCCAATTTCGACAGGATATATATATATTTCATTATCTCTAGTATCCCATTTCAATATTCACACAATCTTACCCAATCCCCGATCAGATCTGCACCGTCCATAGAGCACCGCGGACAGTCTGAGTGTAATCTAATCCCCATGTTACACAACTTTAGGGCTGAGTTCACACGGGACGGATTTGTCATGGAGATTCCGTGCGGAATTTCTGTGCGGCAAATCTACCCGCGGATCCTAATCCCAAGATCAGCCAGCCATGTGGACAAGAGTTTACAAAAGTCTCGGGACGGCCAATCCATAGCGGCAAAGCCGCAACATGCCGTTTCTATTTTTTTCCGCTGTGGCCTCTCTCCTCTCTATGGGGAGAGAAAGCCGTAGTGGAATGCCAGCAGCCGAACCGCTCCAAAATACGGCAAAATGCCGCGAGTTTTGGAGCTGCGCTTATCCCATGGAAATCTTGCGGTTTTTCGGTGCGGCAAAATTGCGAGATTTCCGTGGTATTTCCGTCCCGTGAGAACCCAATCTAATGCAGTCCGATAAACCCAATGCACTTGGGATACTCATTGACTTTCAGAGATATCATTGGAATCATAAACAACCCTGCGCCCGTTTATCATCACTAACGGCTTTTACCCGCTAGCGTTTTTTTTTTATGTGCAATATCTCTGTTTTTTCAATGGGACTTTCTAATGTTAAAGTCGCATCGCACAAAAATGACAAAGAAAGCACAAACTTGTGATTTTTGTGCGATGCGATTTTAATAGAGATGAGCGAACGTGTTCTTCCGAGCTTGATATCCGTGCGGATATTAGGGTGTTCGGGATGTTCGTTATTCGTAACGAACACCATGCGGTGTTCTGGTTATTTTCACTTCCTTCCCTGAGACGTTAGCGCGCTTTTCTGGCCAATTGAAAGACAGGGAAGGCATTACAACTTCCCCCTGTGACATTCAAGCCCTATACCACCCCCCTGCTGTGAGTGGCTGGGAAGATCAGGTGTCACCCGAACATAAAAGTCGGCCCCTCCCGCGGTTCGCCTCAGATGCCTGGTGAGTTAGCTGAGGGACAGTGCTGTTTGTACCGGAGCTGCTGTAGGGAAAGAATTGGTAGTTAGTGTAGGCTTCAAGACCCCCAAAGGTCCTTATTAGGGCCACTGATAGCTGTGTGTTGGCTGCTGTTAGCAGTGGCAATTTTTTTTTTCCTCAAAATCGGCTCTGCAGAGCGTTGCACCCGGCATTAGGGACAGAAGTGCTGCATAGGCAGGGAGAGTGTTAGGAGTGAGTGTAGCCTTCAAGAACCTCAACGGTCCTTTCTAGGGCCATATTTATCCGTGTGCAGTACTGTGCTGGCTGCTGTTAGCTGTGCTGCATTTTTTTTTGCTTCTCAAAATCGCCTCTGCAGAGCATTGCACCCTCCATTGATACTGCAGGGAAAGAATTGTGTAGGCAGGGCCACAACACAGTTATTATTCATTGAATATACGCAGTGCTGCCTTTTGGTGGAAAAAAACGGAAAATAATTCTATTTGTCCTGCCTCTGTCCGTCCTAAGGGCGGTGGACACGTGTCGGCTGCGTGTGACACCTTTAAAAATCATACGCACCCAGCTATGTTTTACTCCTGGCTTCGCCATTTGCTTTTCTTAATTGGGAAAAAAAATACCTGCTCTGCCACAGTTAATAACTCTGCTACCCTCACGTTCTGTGACACATTAGCAGGGACACAGCACAGTTATTAAACTTAGATTATTCATTCACTAGAGGCAGTGGGGCCTTTCGTTTTCAAAAAAGGGAAAAAATTATATTTGGCCTGCAGTCGTGCGCCAATTTATTTCCTGCCTGTGAAATCAAATCACTGGTAATACAGCATGCTGAGGGGTAGGGGTAGGCCTAGAGGACGTGGACGCGGCCGAGGACGCGGAGGGCCAAGTCAGGGTGTGGGCACAGGCCAAGCTCCTGATCCAGGTGTGTCGCAGCCGACTGCTGCGCGATTAGGAGAGAGGCACGTTTCTGGCGTCCCCACATTCATCGCCCAATTAATGGGTCCACGCGGGAGACGGTTATTAGAAAATGAGCAGTGTGAGCAGGTCCTGTCCTGGATGGCAGAAAGTGCTTCGAGCAACCTATCGTCTACCCGCAGTTCTGCGCCGTCCACTGCTGCCAATCCGAATCCTCTGTCTGCTGCTCCTCCTTCCTCCCAGCCTCCTCACTCCACTACAATAACACCTGCTCAGGAGCGGGAGCACTCCCAGGAACTGTTCTCGGGCCCCTGCTTAGATTGGGCAGCAGCGGTTCCTCTCCCACCAGAGGAGTTTATCGTCACTGATGCCCAACCATTCGAAAGTTCCCGGGGTCCGGGGGAAGAGGCTGGGGACTTCCGCCAACTGTCTCAACAACTTTCTGTGGGTGAGGAGGACGATGACGATGAGACACAGTTGTCTTGCAGTGAGGTAGTAGTAAGGGCATTAAGTCCGAGGGAGCAGCGCACAGAGGATTCGGAGGAAGAGCAGCAGGACGATAAGGTGACTGACCCCACCTGGTGTGCAACGCTTACTCAGGAGGACAGGTCTTCAGAGGGGGAGGCACGGGCATCAGCAGGGCAGGTTGCAAGAGGCAGTGCGGTGGCCAGGGGTAGAGGCAGGGCCAGACCGAATAATCCACCAACTGTTTCCCAAAGCGCCCCCTCGCGCCATGCCACCCTGCAGAGGCCGAGGCGCTCTAAGGTCTGGCAGTTTTTCACAGAGACGCCTGACGACCGACGAACAGTGGTGTGCAACCTTTGTCGCGCCAAGATCAGCCGGGGAGCCAACACCAACAGCCTCACCACCACCACCATGCGCAGACATATGATGGCCAAGCACCCCGCAAGGTGGGACGAAGGCCGTTCAGCGCCTCCGGTTTGCACCCCTGCCTCTCCCCCTGTGCCCCAACCTGCCACTGAGATGCAACCCCCCTCTCAGGACACAGGCACTACCGTCTCCTGGCCTGCACCCACACCCTCACCTCCGCTGTCTTCGGCCCCATCCAGCAGTGTAGCTCAGCGCACCGTCCAGCCGTCGCTTGCGCAACTGTTGGAGCGCAAGCGCAAGTACGCCGCCACGCACCCGCACGCTCAAACGTTAACCGTCCGCATAGCAAAATTCATCAGCCTTGAGATGCTGCCGTATAGGGTTGTGGAAACGGAGTCCTTCAAAAGTATCATGGAGGCGGCGGCCCCGCGCTACTCAGTTCCCAGTCGCCACTACTTTTCCCGATGTGCCGTCCCAGCCCTGCACGACCACGTCTCCCGCAACATTGTACGCGCCCTCACCAATGCGGTTACTGCCACGGTCCACTTAACTACGGACACGTGGACAAGCACAGGCGGGCAGGGCCACTTCATCTCCCTGACGGCACATTGGGTGAATTTAGTGGAGGCTGGGACAGAGTCAGAGCCTGGGACCGCTCACGTCCTACCCACCCCCAGAATTGCGGGCCCCAGCTCGGTGCTGGTATCTGCGGAGGTGTATGCTTCCTCCACTAAAGCACCCTCCTCCTCCTCCTCCTCCTCTGTCTCGCAATCAAGATGTGTTAGCAGCAGCATGTTGCCAGCAGTCGGTGTCGCGCGGTGTGGCAGCACAGCGGTGGGCAAGCGTCAGCAGGCCGTGCTGAAACTACTCAGCTTAGGCGATAAGAGGAACACGGCCCACGAACTGCTGCAGGGTCTGACACAGCAGACCGACCGCTGGCTTGCGCCGCTGAGCCTCCAACCGGGCATGGTCGTGTGTGACAACGGCCGTAACCTGGTGGCGGCTCTGCAGCTCGGCAGCCTCACGCACGTGCCATGCCTGGCCCACGTCTTTAATTTGGTGGTTCAGCGCTTTCTGAAAAGCTACCCACGCTTGTCAGACCTGCTCGTAAAGGCGCGCCGGCTCTGCGCACATTTTCGCAAGTCCCACACGGACGCTGCCACCCTGCGCACCCTGCAACATCACTTAAAGCTGCCAGTGCACCGACTGCTGTGCGACGTGCCCACACGGTGGAACTCTACGCTCCACATGTTGGCCAGGCTCTATGAGCAGCGTAGAGCTATAGTGGAATACCAACTCCAACATGGGCGGCGCAGTGGGAGTCAGCCTCCTCAATTCCTTTCAGAAGAGTGGGCCTGGTTGGCAGACATCTGCCATGTCCTTGGTAATTTTGAGGAGTCTACCCAGGTGGTGAGCGGCGATGCTACAATCATTAGCGTCACCATTCCTCTGCTATGCATCTTGAGAAATTCCCTGCAAACCATAAAGGCAGCCGCTTTGCGCTCGGAAACGGGGGCGGGGGAAGACAGTATGCCGCTGGATAGTCAGGGCACCCTCCTGTCTATTTCTCAGCGCGTACAGGAGGAGGAGGAGGAGCATGAGGAGGAGGGGGAAGAGACAGCTTGGGCCGCTGCTGACGGTACCCATGCTGATTGCCTGTCATCCTTTCAGCGTGTATGGCCTGAGGAGGAGGAGGAGGAGGAGGAGGAGGAGGAGGATCCTGAAAGTGATCTTCCTAGTGAAGACAGCCATGTGTTGCGTACAGGTACCCTGGCACACATGGCTGACTTCATGTTAGGATGCCTTTCTCGTGACCCTCGCGTTGCACGCATTCTGGCCACGACGGATTACTGGGTGTACACACTGCTCGACCCACGGTATAAGGAGAACCTGCCCACTGTGATTCCCGAAGAGAAAAGGGGTTCGAGAGTGTTGCTATACCACAGGACCCTTGCGGACAAGCTGATGGTAAACTTCCCAGCCGACAGCGCTAGTGGCAGAAGGCGCAGTACCGAGGGCAAGGTAGCAGGGGATGTGCGTAGATCGAGCAGCATGTACATCCCAGGCAGTGCAACAGTCTTTAAGGGCCTGGCCAGCTTTATGGCACCCCACCAAGACTGTGTCACCGCTCCCCAGTCACGGCTGAGTCGGCGGGAGCACTGTAAAAGGATGGTGAGGGAGTACGTAGCGGATCGCACGACCATCCTCGGTGACGCCTCTGCCCCCTACAACTACTGGGTGTCGAAGCTGGACACGTGGCCTGAACTAGCGCTGTATGCCCTGGAGGTGCTTGCTTGTCCTGCGGCTAGCGTCTTGTCGGAGAGGGTGTTTAGTGCGGCTGGGGGAATCATCACAGATAAGCGTACCCACCTGTCAACCGACAGTGCCGACAGGCTTACACTCATCAAGATGAACAAAGGCTGGATTTCCCCAGACTTCTGTTCTCCACCAGCGGACAGCAGCGATACGTAAGCAATACGTAGGCTGCACCCGCGGATGGAAGCATCGTTCTCTCTCACCATCCAAAACGGGGACATTTCTGCTTCATCAATCTGTGTCTAATATTCCTCCTCCTCCTCCTCCTGCTCCTCCTCCTGAAACCTCACGTAATCACGCTGAACGGGCAATTTTTCTTAGGCCCACAAGGCTCAGTCAAATAATTTTTCAGAACAATTTTTATAAGTTTCAATGCGCTTAAAAGCGTTGGAACTTTAACTTGAACCAATTTTTCGTTACACTGTGCTGCCTCCAGGCCTAGTTACCACTTAAGCCACATTAACCAAAGCGATTAATGGGTTTCACCTGCCCTCTTGGCTGGCCATGGCCAATTTTTACTGAGGTACATTAGTACTGTTGGTACACCAAATTTTTTGGGCCCTCACCTACAGTGTAATCATAGCAATTTGTATGTTCTTCGCCTGCACTCATGGTACAGAAAGGTGTGTGGGGTTGGCCTACACTTTAGCTACATAAATGTAACTTGGGCCTTGGCTATACTAAGGCTACTGAAATGGAACGAAGACTGCGCTCCCGCTATACTGCTGCTTCGGAATTGTTACTGGGGCCTGTCTTGAGTGCTACTATTGCTGACATGGAACGAAGACTGCGCTCCCCCTATACTGCTGCTAGTGATATGTTAGTGGGGCCTATCCTAATGCTACGGCTGAAATGTTACGAATTCTGGGCTCTGCCTATAGCGCTGCTAATGGTATGTCTCTGGGGTGTGGAAACAGAGGCTTCCCAAAGACATGATGGCGGCGAGGTCATTTCCCACCAACGCTGTTACTGTTAAGGTGCATATAACCACGGACACGTGGAGAGGACACGTAGTGCCTCAAAAACATCCCCCTCCTCCTCCAACAGGGAAAACATTGTTGGCAAATGCCTTTGCATTGGTTCGTCTGGTGGCAGTCCAAGAATTTCACCTTTACCGACACTACAAGAGAGCCCCCACACCATCCCCCCGCCACGGCCCACTTAATCCTGGCCACATTCCGAAAACCAACAAAATACAACCGTGCTACTAGGTCCGCAGTCGCCACCACATTCCCACCAACGCGGTTACTGTTAAGGTACATATTACCAGTCTGACTGGGGCATACAGAGACCTTGACAGAATGAATAGTGTGTGGCACATAGGTTCCCCATTGCTATGCCCACGTGTGCAGCTCCTGATGGCGGTGGCACAGGATTGTATTTCTCATTGCTTCTGTACAGCATTGTGGGCTATCGCCCTGCCCCTTTTAAAGAGGGTCGCTGCCTAGCCGTGCCAACCCTCTGCAGTGTGTGCCTGCGGTTCCTCCTCATGGCAGACGCACTTCTAAATAGACATGAGCGTGGTGTGGCATGAGGGCAGCTGAAGGCTGCGCAGGGACACTTTGGTGTGCGCTGTGGGGGGGAGGGGGGGCGGTTGGGCAGCATGTAACCCAGGAGAAGTGGCAGCGGAGTGTCATGCAGGCAGTGATTGTGCTTTGTTGGAGGTAGTGTGGTGCTTAGCTAAGGTATGCCATGCTAATGAGGGCTTTTCAGAAGTAAAAGTTGTTGGAGGGGGGGGGCAGTCTTGCCGCTATTGTGGCTTAATAGTGGGACCTGTGAACTTGAGATGCAGCCCAACATGTAGCCCCTCGCCTGCCCTATCCGTTGCTGTGTCGTTCCCATCACTTTCTTGAATTGCCCAGATTTTCACACATGAAAACCTTAGAGAGCATCGGCGAAATACAAAAATGCTCGGGTCGCCCATTGACTTCAATGGGGTTCGTTGTTCGAAACGAACCCTCGAGCATCGCGGGAAGTTCGTTCCGAATAACGAACACCCCAACATTTTGGTGCTCGCTCATCTCTAGATTTTAACATTAGAAAGTCCCATTAAAAAAAACAGTGATATCGCAGCAATAAAAAAACCACTAGCGGGTAAAAGTCCTAAGAAAGGAGAAAGTCTTCTTCCCATTTTTACATTTATTGAGAATTGCTGTAAATAGCAAAAAAAGTGTCAGTCTGCCTAAATACGATATTACAAACCTCCGTAGCTCCAGAGAAGTCACTAGAGGGTGTTGAACCGCCAGCTCAGATGCTGACCGGCCGGCAAACACATGAAGGAAGTGGGAAAAGTAACAATGGGGAAAATCCTAAAGCTCTCTAAATTGTTCAAAACTATGAAAAAAAAGACCCCAGAATGTGCCGGTCCCAAAAAGATCACCCGTCTCTTCTCCCACGGGGAAAATCCATCCAACCTAAAAAACTCTGACAAGTTAGGATCCAAAATGTAATCATTAAAGTAATTGTTGGATCTTAGCTCCTCCTCCTTTCACCCCTCTCACATCTGTTATAGGGGGGCTACAACCTGCCATCTCAGAAACTAATCTACCAGTCATGCCCCCCATTTCTTTCTCCTCACCCCTTCAACTCATGCAATTAAGACACCAAAAAATGTATCCAAACATTTGGAACTGCCGACCCTCCAGAGCGTTTAACCCTTCGAAGGGTCTTCAGTTTAATTCTAGCAGATATCTTATCCCATAGTAGATTCCTAAATATCGCATGGAGTCTGAAAAGTATCACGAAGGAATCAAAACCGGAGAATTGTAAAGTATATAAAGGAGTTGTGGCATCAAAAGCCTTTTAATAAGATTTACCCCGACAATAATCAACGAGGGGAGACGATGCCAGACCTCGAGCCTTCATACCAATAGAAGCAAATGGGCCAAATATAGCAATGAGGCTTTATTCCCACGGGCGCATGTACGCGCCTATGATGCTGCGTTTTCATGCCCGGCCAATAAACGCGATCATTTGAGGGATTGGTTTGCGATGCATTCGCTCACATGGGTGAATTTACAGCATAAATGTTGCACCACAAAAAACGGAACATACGCGAACGAATTGCGCGGTGGTGATTATACGCTGGGTAAAAAGATTCTGGTTCTACCTTTTGCCCGATATACGCTGGCGGCTCCCATAGACTCTTATGGAACCTGGAAAAAAGGAGGGGGAGGCAGTTGAGCAGCGTCCAACTCTGTAAAAAGCGTACAGGTGCCTCTATTTAAACATTTGAAGTCATTCCGAGGATTTATGCTTTACGGGGTGTGCCATAGTTTTTTGCTAAAAACATTCCACCCGGTCGTGTGAATAGATGGGAAATCGTTAATTAAGCACGGGACTTGATCGTGGAAAATCATCCATTTATGTGAATTTATGGCGCAGACGAGAGAACGTAAAAACGCAGACACTTGTGTGCAGGAGCCCTGAGTAGAGATGAGCGAGCACCAAAATGCTCGGGTGCTCGTTACTCGGGACGAAATTATCGCGATGCTCGAGGGTTTGTTTCGAGTAACGAACCGCATTGAAGTCAATGGGCGACCAGAGCATTTTTGTATTTCGCCGATGCTCGCTAAGGTTTTCATGTGTGAAAATCTGGGCAATTCAAGAAAGTGATGGGAACGACACAGCAACGGATAGGGCAGGCGAGGGGCTACATGTTGGGCTGCATCTCAAGTTCCCAGGTCCCACTATTAAGCCACAATACCGGCAAGAGTGCCCCCCCCCCCCAACAACTTTTACTTCTGAAAAGCCCTCATTAGCATGGCATACCTTAGCTAAGCACCACACTACCTCCAACAAAGCACAATCACTGCCTGCATGACACTCCGCTGCCACTTCTCCTGGGTTACATGCTGCCCAACCGCCCCCCTCCCCCCCACAGCGCACACCAAAGTGTCCCTGCGCAGCCTTCAGCTGCCCTCATGCCACACCACGCTCATGTCTATTTAGAAGTGCGTCTGCCATGAGGAGGAACCGCAGGCACACACTGCACAGGGTTGGCACGGCTAGGCAGCGACCCTCTTTAAAAGGGGCGGGGCGATAGCCCACAATGCTGTACAGAAGCAATGAGAAATAGAATCCTGTGCCACCGCCATCAGGAGCTGCACACGTGGGCATAGCAATGGGGAACCTATGTGCCACACACTATTCATTCTGTCAAGGTGTCTGCATGCCCCAGTCAGACTGGTAATATGTACCTTAACAGTAACCGCGTTGGTGGTAATGTGGTGGTGACTGCGGACCTAGTAGCACGGTTGTATTTTGTTGGTTTTCGGAATGCGGCCAGGATTAAGTGGGCCGTGGCGGGGGGATGGTGTGGGGGCTCTCGTTGTGTCGGTAAAGGTGAAATTCTTGGACTGCCACCAGACGAACCAATGCAAAGGCATTTGCCAACAATGTTTTCCCTGTTGGAGGAGGAGGGGGATGTTTTTGAGGCACTACGTGTCCTCTCCACATGTCCGTGGTTATATGCACCTTAACAGTAACAGCGTTGGTGGGAAATGGCCTCGCCGCCATCATGTCTTTGGGAAGCCTCTGTTTCCACACCCCAGAGACATACCATTAGCAGCGCTATAGGCAGAGCCCAGAATTCGTAACATTTCAGCCGTAGCATTAGGATAGGCCCCACTAACATATCACTAGCAGCATTATAGCGGGAGCGCAGTCTTCGTTCCATTTCAGCAATAGTAGCACTCAAGACAGGCCCCAGTAACAATTCCGAAGCAGCAGTATAGCGGGAGCGCAGTCTTCGCTCCATGTCAGCAATAGTAGCACTCAAGACAGGCCCCAGTAACAATTCCGAAGCAGCAGTATAGTGGGAGCGCAGTCTTAGTTCCATTTCAGTAGCCTTAGTATAGCCAAGGCCCAAGTTACATTTATGTAGCTAAAGTGTAGGCCAACCCCACACACACTTCTGTACCATGAGTGCAGGCGAAGAACATAGAAATTGCTATGATTACACTATAGGTGAGGGCCCCCAAAAATTGGTGTACCAACAGTACTAATGTACCTCAGTAAAAATTGGCCATGCCCAACCAAGATGGCAGGTGAAACCCATTAATCGCTTTGGTTAATGTGGCTTAAGTGGTAACTAGGCCTGGAGGCAGCCCAGTTTAACGAAAAATTGGTTCAAGTTAAAGTTCCAACGCTTTTAAGAGCATTGAAACATATAAAAATTGTTTAGAAAAATTATATGAGTGAGCCTTGTGGCCCTAAGAAAAATTGCCCGTTCAGCGTGATTACGTGAGGTTTCAGGAGGAGGAGCAGGAGGAGGAGGAGGAGGAATATTAGACACAGATTGATGAAGCAAAAAGGTCCCCGTTTTGGATGGTGATAGAGAACGATGCTTCCATCCGCGGGTGCAGCCTACGTATTGCTTACGTATCGCTGCTGTCCGCTGGTGGAGAAGAGAAGTCTGGGGAAATCCAGGCTTTGTTCATCTTGATGAGTGTAAGCCTGTCGGCACTGTCGGTTGACAGGTGGGTACGCTTATCCGTGATGATTCCCCCAGCCGCACTAAACACCCTCTCCGACAAGACGCTAGCCGCAGGACAAGCAAGCACCTCCAGGGCATACAGCGCTAGTTCAGGCCACGTGTCCAGCTTCGACACCCAGTAGTTGTAGGGGGCAGAGGCGTCACCAAGGATGGTCGTGCGATCGGCTACGTACTCCCTCACCATCCTTTTACAGTGCTCCCGCCAACTCAGCCGTGACTGGGGAGCGGTCACACAGTCTTGGTGGGGAGCCATAAAGCTGGCCAGGCCCTTAAAGACTGTTGCACTGCCTGGGCTGTACATGCTGCTCGATCTACGCACCTCCCCTGCTACCTGGCCCTCGGTACTGCGCCTTCTGCCACTAGCGCTGTCGGCTGGGAATTTTACCATCAGCTTGTCCGCAAGGGTCCTGTGGTATAGCAACACTCTCGAACCCCTTTCCTCTTCGGGAATCAGAGTGGGCAGGTTCTCCTTATACCGTGGATCGAGCAGTGTGTACACCCAGTAATCCGTCGTGGCCAGAATGCGTGTAACGCGAGGGTCACGAGAAAGGCATCCTAACATGAAGTCAGCCATGTGTGCCAGGGTACCTGTACGCAACACATGGCTGTCCGCACTAGGAAGATCACTTTTAGGATCCTCCTCCTCCTCCTCCTCCTCCTCAGGCCATACACGCTGAAATGATGACAGGCAAGCAGCATGGGTACCATCAGCAGTGGGCCAAGCTGTCTCTTCCCCCTCCTCCTCATGCTCCTCCTCCTCCTCCTCCTGAACGCGCTGAGATATAGAAAGGAGGGTGCTCTGACTATCCAGCGACATACTGTCTTCCCCCGGCTCTGTTTCCGAGCGCAAAGCGGCTGCCTTTATGGTTTGCAGGGAACTTCTCAAGATGCATAGCAGAGGAATGGTGACGCTAATGATTGCAGCATCGCCGCTCACCACCTGGGTAGACTGATCAAAGTTTCGAAGGACCTGACAGATGTCTGCCAACCAGGCCCACTCTTCTGAAAAGAATTGAGGAGGCTGACTCCCACTGCGCCGCCCATGTTGGAGTTGGTATTCCACTATAGCTCTACGCTGCTCATAGAGCCTAGCCAACATGTGGAGCGTAGAGTTCCACCGTGTGGGCACATCGCACAGCAGTCGGTGCACTGGCAGATTAAAGCGATGTTGCAGGGTCCGCAGGGTGGCAGCGTCCGTGTGGGACTTGCGGAAATGTGCGCAGAGCCGGCGCACCTTTACGAGCAGGTCTGACAAGCGTGGGTAGCTTTTCAGAAAGCGCTGAACCACCAAATTAAAGACGTGGGCCAGGCATGGCATGTGCGTGAGGCTGCCGAGCTGCAGAGCCGCCACCAGGTTACGCCCGTTGTCACACATGACCATGCCCGATTGAAGGCTCAGCGGCGCAAGCCAGCGGTCAGTCTGCTCTGTCAGACCCTGCAGCAGTTCGTGGGCCGTGTGCCTCTTATCGCCTAAGCTGAGTAGTTTCAGCACGGCCTGCTGACGCTTGCCCACCGCTGTGCTGCCACGCCGCGCGACACCGACTGCTGGCGACGTCCTGCTGCTGCTGACACATCTAGATTGCGAGACAGAGGTTGAGGAGGAGGAGGAGGAGGGTGCTTTAGTGGAAGAAGCATACACCGCCGCAGATACCACCACCGAGCTGGGGCCCGCAATTCTGGGGGTGGGTAGGACGTGAGCGGTCCCAGGCTCTGACTCTGTCCCAGCCTCCACTAAATTCACCCAATGTGCCGTCAGGGAGATGTAGTGGCCCTGCCCGCCTGTGCTTGTCCACGTGTCCGTAGTTAAGTGGACCTTGCCACTAACCGCATTGGTGAGGGCGCGTACAATGTTGCGGGAGACGTGGTCGTGCAGGGCTGGGACGGCACATCGGGAAAAGTAGTGGCGACTGGGAACCGAGTAGCGCGGGGCCGCCGCCGCCATCATAGCTTTGAAGGACTCCGTTTCCACAACCCTATACGGCAGCATCTCAAGGCTGATAAATTTGGCTATGTGGACGGTTAACGATTGAGCGTGCGGGTGCGTGGCGGCGTACTTGCGCTTGCGCTCCAACACTTGCGCTAGCGACGGCTGGACTGTGCGGTGCGAGACATTGCTGGATGGGGCCGAGGACAGCGGAGGTGAGGGTATGGGCGCAGGCCATGAGACGGTTGTGCCTGTGTCCTGAGAGGGAGGTTGGATCTCAGTGGCAGGTTGGGGCACAGGGGGAGAGGCAGCGGTGCAAACCGGAGGCGGTGAACGGCCTTCGTCCCACCTTGTGGGGTGCTTGGCCATCATATGTCTGCGCATGCTGGTGGTGGCTCCCCGGCTGATCTTGGCGCGACAAAGGTTGCACACCACTGTTCGTCGGTCGTCAGGCGTCTCTGTGAAAAACTGCCAGACCTTAGAGCACCTCGGCCTCTGCAGGGTGGCATGGTGCGAGGGTGTGCTTTGGGAAACACATTTGGTGGATTATTCGGTCTGGCCCTGCCTCTACCCCTGGCCACCGCACTGCCTCTTGCAACCTGCCCTGCTGATGCCCTTGCCTCCCCCTCTGAAGACCTGTCCTGAGTAGGCGTTGCACACCAGGTGGGGTCAGTCACCTCATCGTCCTGCTGCTCTTCCTCCGAATCCTCTGTGCGCTGCTCCCTCGGACTTACTGCCCTTACTACTACCTCACTGCAAGACAACTGTGTCTCATCGTCATCGTCCTCCTCACCCACAGAAAGTTCTTGAGACAGTTGGCGGAAGTCCCCAGCCTCTTCCCCCGGACCCCGGGAACTTTCGAATGGTTGGGCATCAGTGACGATAAACTCCTCTGGTGGGAGAGGAACCGCTGCTGCCCAATCTGAGCAGGGGCCCGAGAACAGTTCCTGGGAGTGTTCCCGCTCCTGAGCATGTGTCATTGTAGTGGAGTGAGGAGGCTGGGAGGAAGGAGGAGCAGCAGACAGAGGATTCGGATTGGCAGCAGTGGACGGCGCAGAACTGTGGGTGGATGATAGGTTGCTGGAAGCACTTTCTGCCATCCAGGACAGGACCTGCTCACACTGCTCATTTTCTAATAAAGGTCTCCCGCGTGGACCCATTAATTGTGCGATGAATGTGGGGACGCCAGAAACGTGCCTCTCTCCTAATCGCGCAGCAGTCGGCTGCGACACACCTGGATCAGGAGCTCGGCCTGTGCCCACACCCTGACTTGGCCCTCCGCGTCCTCGGCCACGTCCACGTCCTCTAGGCTTACCCCTACCCCTCAGCATGCTGTATTACCAGTGATTTGATTTCACAGGCAGGAAAGAAATTGGCGCAAGCCTGCAGGCCAAATATAATGTTTTTTCCTTTTTAGCAAAGGGAAGGCCCCACTGCGTATATTCAATGCACAAGAAGTTTAATATCTGTGGTGTGGCCCTCAAAAAGTGTCACACAACTATAGTGTAGCAGAGTTATTAACTCTAGCAGAGCAGGTATTTGCCAGTCAGGAAAGACAATGGCGCAAGCCTGTAGTAAAGCGTAGCTGGTTGCGTCTGATTTTTGTACGTTGTCCACGCAGCACACACGTACACGGAGACCTTAGGACTGACACAGGCTGGCCAAATATAATTTTTTGTCCTTTTTAGCAAAGGGAAGGACCCACTGCGTATATTTAATGAATAATAACTGTGTTGTGGCCCTGCCTACACAATTCTGTCCCTGTAGTATCAATGGAGGGTGCAATGCTCTGCACAGACGATTTTTAGAAAGAAAAAAAAATGCAGCACTGCTAACAGCAGCCAGCACAGTACTGCACACGGTTAAATTTGGCCCTAGAAAGGACCGTTGAGGTTCTTGAAGGCTACACTCACTCCTAACACTCTCCCTGCCTATGCAGCACTTCTGTCCCTAATGCCTGGTGCAATGCTCTGCACTGCCGATTTTGAGGAAAAAAAAAACCACTGCTAGCAGCAGCCTGCACACAGGTAGATGTGGCCCTGAGAAGGACCGTTGGGGTTCTTGAAGCCTACACTGACTCCTAACGCTCTCCCTACAGCAGCTCCAGCAGCAGCACTTTTCCTCATCTAACTCACAAGGCATCTGTGGCGAGCCGCGGGAGGGGCCGACTTTTATACTCGGGTGACACCTGATCTCGCCAGCCACTCACTGCAGGGGGGTGGTATAGGGCTTGAACGTCACAGGGGGAAGTTGTAATGCCTTCCCTGTCTTTCAATTGGCCAGAAAAGCGCGCTAACGTCTCAGAGAGGAAACTGAAAGTAACCGGAACACCGCGTGGTGCTCGTTATGAGTAACGAGCATCCCGAACACGCTAATATTCGCACGAATATCAAGCTCGGAAGAACACGTTCGCTCATCTCTAGCCCTGAGGCTTAGAAGATCCCACCAATGTTTGAATTCCTTCACTATTTGTAATTGCGTATGTTTCAATGAACAGTCCATCGGCAAGGGATCTAAGGGAACAATTACAGATCTCCCCAATTAATAGTAAGACCTGAGATCTTACCAAATATATCAAAAATGGACACAATAGGACTCATTGACCTCCTCTTATCGCCCGTATGCACCCACATATCATCTGCATACCGTGAGATATCTGCCTCAATTTCTCCATCCTGCAATCCAACTCCCTCAGGTAATCGCCTTATCGACGACCCAGGGGAATTTGGAATGTCAGAAAGAAGGTTCTGAAAACGTGCCTTTTCGATAGCGTGCGATTTTGCTCTTTATATTTGCTGTCTGTAGGAAGTATACGATAAAGGAGGAGATGCTGAGCGCAGAGCAAACCACAGGAGTTTACTATGATCTAATTCAGCATTTTCATGGTTTAATTCCTGGCTGGACTCCACAAAGAATGTCTAGGAGTCCTGCTTAGCAAACGCAATCCTAGGCAGACGGCCAGGGTTTGTCCGCGCGAAATCTCTGTGAGCCCCACACAGAAACGTCACTGCCCGGCCGCCGGCTCTGGTCTGCACATGCGCCGGCTGCCCGGCAAGCCGGCACATCAAACAGCTGGAGCCGCGGGCACGGGTGAGTACGCGCCGCTCTCTGCAGGCACTCGGGTCGGGTCCCGCGGCAAGAATCCTCACAGCCGGATCCGACCCGCCTGTCTGCAGGCAGCCTTAAGGTGCATTTACACACACAGATGATTACTCAGAATTCGTCAGAAACTGACAGTTCTGAGCGATCATTTTGTATAAGTACTAATGGGCTAATCAGCCTTTTAGTACCTCATTGCATGTATTTAGAGAACAGTTGGTGGTCTGTTCTCTAAATACATCACTATTGTTCTCCAACGAAACAGCAGCTGTTAAAGAATGCTATCAGCGCTGCCCAATACGGGTACTTGCAGTGCGCAGGGTCACCGGCCGGGCTCGCAGACGGAATCTGCTGTGGGCCTCCTGCATGCAGAATATGACCCGTTCGTTTGAGCTCGGCCTTATACGCCATTTTTAGGGATATTGGTGAAGTTCAGGTTCAGTTTAAACTAACTTGGACCGAACTGAACATTTTGCTTAAATTCTGTGAACCGGCTGAACCGAACTTTTCAAAAGTTCGCTCATCACTGCTCACAAGCTCTTGTGCATTTCCAACAAAAGTCTAAAATTAGGCAAATATCAGTAAATCAGTTTAAAAAATGATGTTTGTTTTATGTACAGAGATATTGCAATTTTTCTTTCTTGTTTTGGCAGTTTTTGTTATACAAAGATCAGCTGACCGTCTCCTGGCAGCTCTGGTTCCAACGGCCCAAGTTTTACACGGAGGACCATTTATTTGAATGGCAGCCATGTAATAATTGTTATCCCCTGCGATGGCCGCATGACTGGCTGCAGCTTCCCCAGCGATCGCCTTGGTTTTCTGTAGTCGGACTCGTGGCGCTCTACTGATTGCCAGTCTCTATGCACGAGACCCCACCATTAATTAGATGAAATACCATCTGATAAAATGTATCAATAGCAAAAAAACTACCAAAGAAAATGCTAATTTGGTAAAGCGAAGCTCTGGGAGTGCGTCCTGCCCTGCGCTAGCCATGCATGCTATAGCATAGACAGCCGCAGTGCAGATCGCCAGTGGCAGGTAGACATCACTCGTGATCGCCGGCCGCCCGTCAGTGAAGGATCAGGCGAAGATTCAAAGACAAGGAAAGTTGTGAACAAGCTTGTAGAGATGAAACAGATAAACGCTCCGCGGCGCCGCCACATATATCGCACCTCTGCTGACAGTGTATCCAAGAGAAGTCTAGAGCTACTGCCCTTCGCTCGCAATCCATTACCTCCCGAAATAATATATTCTGCAAGACACGCAAGGTCAGACGCTGGTAGAGAAAGCTGTGGTACGGCCTGGAAGCTGCCGCTAAATGCTTCTGGCACATTATGACATTGGGATTTAACACCCCAGAAGACTGCGGCTATAGGAATATAGCAGTCAGAGAGACAGCAGATATTAACCCCTTAAGGGCGCCGCGAGGTTTGGGGGATTTTCATCTCCACTTTTTAAAAGCCATAATGTATTTTTTTCCCATTGGCGCGGCCGGATGAGGGCTTGGGTTTGTGCGTGATGAGCTGTAGTCTTTACCGGCACCATCTGGGTACATATAACGTATTGTAAACGTTCATGAAATGCTTTTGGGGGGGGGGGGACCCTCAATTTTGCCATATTTTTTTGCACTTTGTTATTTCCAGCGGGAATCATGTGACCAGGTGCTGTTTTTTCTACGGGTTGTTACGATTACGACAGCAACAAAATTACATATTTGTTTTAGGTTTTTCCACTTTTTTGAGCTATTATTGTTTCTTTGCATCGCTGCATTCAGTCCCATAACTTTTGAATCTTTCCACCTACGGATTCTGTGGGGTTTGTTCTTTGCGTTTTTTGGGCAGTAAAATGAACAAAATAAGCATTGGACTGTTTCTTAAAGTTTTTTTTAAAGTTTTTTTGCCGTTCACTGTGATACGAAACTTGTAAGTATTTTTTTTCTAAGACGGTAAAGTGGGTTTTTTAACCACTATTTTTTACACTTTTTTTAAAAACGAGTTTTATTTTTTTGATACCGCTCTTATCGTCTGGCATAGTTACTCACTTCCTAAAGTAAAACAGCAGATTAATAACAGGTGATCCGGTGGTTTTCTCCTCAGGCTCCAGTGATCCATCCTGACAGGTAGGTGAACAAAGTTTGTAAGATGAGTTCACCTTTCTCTCCTTAGATCAATGCCACATAGGGAGAGAACACTGTACAGCTATGAGCAGTGGCTCTATTACTTTGTGGAGGCACGGAGGGAGCTGTATTCCTTTTTGGAGGTATGGGGACACCTCTTTTACTTTGTAGAGGCACAGAGGGACTGTATTACTTTGTGGAGTCACAGGGGGGCTGTATTACTTTGTGGGGGTACAGAGGGGGCTGTATAACCTTGTAGAGTCACAGAGGGGGTTGTATTACCTTGTGGAGTCACAGAGGGGGCTGTATTACTTTGTGGAGTCACAGAGGGGGCTGTATTACTTTGTGGAGTCACAGGGGGGCTGTATTACTTTGTGGGGGCACAGAGGGGGCTGTATTACCTTGTGGAGTCACAGAGGGGGCTGTATTACCTTGTAGAGTCACAGAGGGGGTTGTATTACCTTGTGGAGTCACAGAGGGGGCTGTATTACCTTGTAGAGTCACAGAGGAGGCTGTATTACCTTGTAGAATCACAGAGGGGGTTGTATTACTTTGTGGAGTCACAGGGGGGCTGTATTACTTTGTGGAGTCACAGAGGGGGCTGTATTACTTTGTGGAGTCACAGAGGGGGCTGTATTACCTTGTGGAGTCACAGGGGGGCTGTATTACCTTGTAGAGACACAGAGGGGGTTGTATTACTTTGTGGGGGCACAGAGGGGGCTGTATTACCTTGTGGAGTCACAGGGGGGCTGTATTACCTTGTAGAGTCACAGAGGGGGCTGTATTACCTTGTGGAGTCACAGGGGGGCTGTATTACCTTGTGGAGTCACAGAGGGGGCTGTATTACCTTGTAGAGTCACAGAGGGGGCTGTATTACCTTGTAGAGTCACAGAGGGGGCTGTATTACCTTGTAGAGTCACAGAGGGGGCTGTATTACCTTGTAGAGTCACAGAGGGGGTTGTATTACTTTGTGGAGTCACAGGGGGACTGTATTACTTTGTGGAGTCACAGAGGGGGCTGTATTACTTTGTGGAGTCACAGAGGGGGCTGTATTACCTTGTGGAGTCACAGAGGGGGCTGTATTACCTTGTAGAGTCACAGAGGGGGCTGTATTACCTTGTGGAGTCACAGAGGGGGCTGTATTACCTTGTAGAGTCACAGAGGGGGTTGTATTACTTTGTGGAGTCACAGGGGGGCTGTATTACCTTGTAGAGTCACAGAGGGGGTTGTATTACTTTGTGGGGGCACAGAGGGGGTTGTATTACCTTGTGGAGTCACAGAGGGGGCTGTATTACCTTGTAGAGTCACAGAGGGGGTTGTATTACTTTGTGGAGTCACAGGGGGACTGTATTACTTTGTGGAGTCACAGGGGGGGCTGTATTACTTTGTGGAGTCACAGAGGGGGCTGTATTACCTTGTGGAGTCACAGGGGGGCTGTATTACCTTGTGGAGTCACAGGGGGGGGCTGTATTACTTTGTGGAGTCACAGAGGGGGCTGTATTACTTTGTGGAGTCACAGAGGGGGCTGTATTACTTTGTGGAGTCACAGAGGGGGTTGTATTACCTTGTGGAGTCACAGGGGGGCTGTATTACCTTGTGGAGTCACAGAGGGGGCTGTATTACCTTGTAGAATCACAGAGGGGGTTGTATTATTTTGTCGAGTCACAGGGGGGGCTGTATTACTTTGTGGAGTCACAGAGGGGGCTGTATTACCTTGTAGAGTCACAGAGGGGGATGTATTACTTTGTGGAGTCACAGAGGGGGCTGTATTACTTTGTGGAGTCACAGAGGGGGCTGTATTACCTTGTAGAGTCACAGAGGGGGATGTATTACTTTGTGGAGTCACAGAGGGGGCTGTATTACTTTGTGGAGTCACAAAGGGGGCTGTATTACCTTGTGGAGTCACAAAGGGGGCTGTATTACCTTGTAGAGTCACATAGAGGGTTGTATTACTTTGTAAGGGCACATGGGGGGCTGTTTTACTTCTCAGAATCATGTAGGTAGCTGTACTGCTTTGTAGGGGCACAAAGGGGGTTGTATTACTTTGTAGAGTCACAGAGGGGGTTGTATTACCTTGTGGAGTCACAGAGGGGGCTGTATTACTTTGTGGAGTCACAGAGGGGGATGTATTACTTTGTGGAGTCACAGAGGGGGCTGTATTACTTTGTGGAGTCACAGAGGGGGCTGTATTACCTTGTAGAGTCACATAGAGGGTTGTATTACTTTGTAAGGGCACATGGGGGGCTGTTTTACTTTTCAGAATCATGTAGGTAGCTGTACTGCTTTGTAGGGGCACAAAGGGGGTTGTATTACTTTGTGGAGTCACAGAGGGGGCTGTATTACCTTGTAGAGTCACATAGAGGGTTGTATTACTTTGTAAGGGCACATGGGGGGCTCTATTACTTTGCAGAATCATGTAGGGAGCTGTACTGCTTTGTAGGGGCACAAAGGGGGCTTTGTTACTTATCAAGGGCAAGAATTGGGCATTACTATCTTGTGAGAGTGACACAAAAGGGAATTGTTACTGTGTGGGGGCACAAAGGAGGCCTATTGCTATCACAATTCCCGCGAAGCACAGAGGAAGCATAGTTTCTTGTCACGGGCACTCTGCAGGATTTATTACTGCACGGGGCACTTTCATTTAACTGGGACTAGTGCTCTTTGGGGCACAAAGGAGATGGACAGTTACTATGGGGAGGCACTGAGAAGGGTATTGGGGTTACAGCAGGATGAGGACAGTGTGCAGAGACGGGACAAGCAGGGAGGCCCAGATCACTAGTGCTGTGACTATAGTCATGGTGCACATGGCGAATGGGGGCACATTGGGTGAACGGCCCAGCACCTATGGTCTGCCTAGTCCTCCACTGATCACACAGCACAAGATAAAGGACAAAACCCACCTCTCTTAGTAGATGTAACAAGCGCTGTCCTGCCAGCAGTCATATGCTATATTTATGTTTTTTGCATAGGAAGAAACCAGAAGACACCTGTAAGATCTACAAGATCTCGTGAGCTGGAAGAAGAAGAATAGCCGTTATTCTCTCAGGTGCAGAAGAAGATGAAGCAGATTCTCGGCAATGACGGATCACGGTGACAGATGGTAAACACAGATACAAGTAAATTGCGCATTCTCGGGAAGAGCGACACAAAAAGGAAACATCTGCTTAGTTTAAAGGAAACCTGTTCTAATAACTGGGAAAGGAACACAATATTTCCTTTGCTTAAACCCTTCGGATCTCTCCAGCAGCCGAACGTAAATCTGTTTTCATCACAAAAAGTCATTTTCATCCAAGAAATCTTAAAGTGGAAATGTTTACACATCGCAGTAATTCTGGGAGTCGCGTCACCTCAGAAGGGATACAAGAAGTTTTATTTACTTGACGCTGCACCTTATATAAAACGTACCATCTATGCGTCTTACTTGGCACTATGGAATATGATAGGGTGCGACATCCTGTAGTATCGGAGGTGAATTCACCAAGCTGACTTGGCGCAGTATTATCTTAGACGGATGATTCCCACACTTATTAGATGGGAGGAACCTACAAATCCCTATTGCTCAGTGGAAAGTGATAGAAGCTTCGTCGGTGAAGCGTTCTATGAATCAGTCCCAGTGCTGCAGTATATTCTAGCCGGGATTTGTTGACCACTTTGCTGAATTTGGTCCCTTCTGACTGTAAAGGTGACAGGACCGCCTGCTGCTTTCTACTTGGGAACCCTGGACTGCATCCCAAGAATCCCCAGGAAACTCTGGTTGGGAGTCTCCGACTTAACGCTGATTTAGACTCAACGATTATCGCTCGAAATTCACTTAAAAGCCATCGTTTAGTGATAATCGCTGTGTCAATCTTCGCCCGTTTTCGTTAAAGATTCGCTCATCATTGTCTTTCAGTCCGCTTAAGATCCGCCATTCGGCCGTTTGCTTTTCATTTTGTCAGAATGACATCGTTCAGCGATTTTAGGGGAGTTCTCAATGCAGACATTACACAACGACTGAAAGGCGCGACATTATCCAACGATTTTCATTAGGAAAGAAACGTCCGTCTTTAAAAGCAGAACCGTCGCTCACGCCTATCATTATAACGAATGTCGAGCGATAATCTGTGTGTCTGAATGGGGCTTTGGAGAGCGATCACAAGCCATAAAAGGTATCCAAAAGTAACAGATTGTTTATGTTGTGATACGCTACAATGTTGACATGGATAATAAATAGGTAAACAGTATATAAACAGTATATGAGTGGCCCTTGATCAGAGTCCCCGGCCCTCTCACGATTGATGCATCCATGTATGGAAATTAGAGACACAAAGTGCAGCATAAAATCACGTGACAGGTTTTCCGTGGATCAGTTTCAGTGTGAATCCACATTAGATGGGAAATCCAGCGATCGGAGCGACTTCCACCGAGGCCCGGTCATCGGTGCTAGACTCACTGCCAACTCTGTGGGGCTTTCTCATGTAACGGTGTGGAGGGTACACTGAGAATGGTGGGATTGAGAAGAACATCCATTGTAATGGGATCCTGTGGACGGAAACAACTCGTCACTGAAAGGGGTCAAAGGAGGATGTCAGGAATCGTTCTGACCAACAGGCACTGTACAGCCAGGAGCAGCCAAGTACAATGCTAACGCACAACTCGCCGTTCCTCCGCACGGATGGGCTATAACAGCAGACGACCAGTTCCAGCGCCATTGTGTCTAAGAGAAGCAGAAAGACGAGACTCCAGCGGGCAAAAGAGCGCAAAACTTGTATCACTGAGCAGCGGGAAAACATCTCCTGGTCAGATGGATCCAGATTCCTGTTGCTCCGTGATGATGGGAGGTCAGAATTTGGTGCAAGCAGCATGAATCGATGACCCCTTCCTGTCAGCTGGTCAGAACATGTCAGCACCTCCATCTAATCTTCAGGGACTACAAGAAGCTTCCTGTCCGTGAAGGGGGAAGGATTTTGTGAATGAAAACAAGAGGTCTGTGCTGGTCTGATAGGTATGCAGTGTGGGAAGAGGTGGTGGGAGGGGGTTCATGTCCTCATGAATACAACAGACATAACTTTTTTAGTGCTGCCTTGGGGGACAGAAGCCACCTGTATGTATGCTACACAACACTGAGATATGTATTCTACATGGCACGGAGATATGTATGTAACGTGCACGGCGCTGAGATATGTATGTATCCTACGCATCACTGAGATATTTATGTATCCTACACGGCACTGAGATATGTACTGTTTGTATCATACACGGCACTGGGATATGTACATATCCTACGCGGCACTGGGATATGTACATATCCTACGCGGCACTGAGATATGTACGTATCCTACACGGCACTGAGATATGTACGTATCATACGCAGCACTGAGATATGTACATATCCTACGCGGCACTGAGATATTTATGTATCATACACGGCACTGGGATATGTACGTATCCTACGCGGCACTGAGATATGTACGTATCCTACGCGGCACTGAGATATGTACGTATCCTACATGGCACTGAGATATGTATGTATCCTACACGGCACTGAGATATGTATGTATCCTATGCGGCACTGAGATATGTATGTATCCTACGCGGCACTGTGATATTACGTATCCTACGCGGCACTGTGATATTACGTATCCTACGCGGCACTGTGATATTACGTATCCTACATGGCACTGAGATATGTACGTATCCTACACGGCACCGAGATATGTACGTATCCTACACGGCACCGAGATATGTACGTATCCTACACGGCACCGAGATATGTACGTATCCTACACGGCACTGAGATATGTACGTATCCTACACGGCACTGAGATATGTACGTATCCTACACGGCACTGAGATATGTACGTATCCTACACGGCACTGAGATATGTGCGTATCATACACGGCACTGAGATATGTATGTATCCTACATGGCACTGAGATATGTACGTATCCTACACGGCACTGAGATATGTACGTATCCTACGCGGCACTGAGATATGTACGTATCCTACACGGCACCGAGATATGTATGCATCATACACGGCACTGAGATATGTATGCATCATACACGTCACTAAGATATGTATGTATCCTACATGGCACTGAGATATGTATATATCCTATGTGGCACTGAGATATGTATATATCCTACACGGTCCTGAGATATGTACGTATCATACACGGCACTGAGATATGTATGTATCATACACGGCACTGACGTATGTACGTATCATACACGGCGCTGACGTATGTACGTATCATACACGGCGCTGACGTATGTACGTATCATACACGGCGCTGACGTATGTACGTATCATACACGGCACTGAGATATGTATGTATCATACACGGCACTGACGTATGTACGTATCATACACGGCGCTGACGTATGTACGTATCATACACGGCGCTGACGTATATACGTATCATACACGGCGCTGACGTATGTACGAATCATACACGGCACTGAGATATGTACGTATCATACACGGCGCTGACGTATGTACGTATCATACACGGCGCTGACGTATGTACGAATCATACACGGCGCTGAGATATGTATGTATCATACACGGCACTGAGATATGTATGTATCATACACGGCACTGACGTATGTACGTATCATACACGGCGCTGACGTATGTACAAATCATACACGGTGCTGAGATATGTATGTATCATACATGGCACTGAGATATGTACGTATCATACACGGCACTGAGATATGTATGTATCATAGATGGCACTGAGATATGTACGTATCATACATGGCACTGAGATATGTATGTATCCTACATGGCCCTGAGATATGTACGTATCATACACGGCCCTGAGATATGTACGTATCCTACGCGGCACTGAGATATGTACGTATCCTACGCAGCACTGAGATATGTACGTATCCTACGCGGCACTGAGATATGTACGTATCCTACACGGCACTGAGATATGTATGCATCATACACGGCACTGGGATATGTACGTATCCTACGCAGCACTGAGATATGTACGTATCCTACGCAGCACTGAGATATGTACGTATCCTACACGGCCCTGAGATATGTATGCATCATACACGGCCCTGAGATATGTATGCATCATACACGGCCCTGAGATATGTATGCATCATACACGGCCCTGAGATATGTATGTATCATACACGCCACTAAGATATGTATGTATCATACATGGCACTGAGATATGTATGTATCATACACGGCACTGACATATGTATGTATCATACACGACACTGACATATGCATGTATCATACACGGCACTGACATATGTATGTATCATACACGGCACTGAGATATGTACGTATCCTACATGGCACTGAGATATGTATATATCCAATGTGGCACTGAGATATGTATATATCCTACACGGTCCTGAGGTATGTACGTATCATACGCAGCGCTGACATATGTACGTATCATACACGGCACTGAGATATGTATGTATCATACACGGCACTGAGATATGTACGTATCCTACATGGCACTGAGATATGTATATATCCAATGTGGCACTGAGATATGTATATATCCTACACGGTCCTGAGATATGTATGTATCATACACAGCGCTGAGATATGTATGTATCCTACATGGCACTGAGATATGTATATATCCTATGTGGCACTGAGATATGTATATATCCTACACGGTCCTGAGATATGTACGTATCATACACGGTACTGAGATATGTATGTATCATACACGGCACTGACGTATGTACGTATCATACACGGCACTGACGTATGTACGTATCATACACGGCGCTGACGTATGTACGTATCATACACGGTGCTGAGATATGTATGTATCATACATGGCACTGAGATATGTACGTATCATACATGGCACTGAGATATGTATGTATCCTACATGGCACTGAGATATGTATGTATCCTACATGGCACTGAGATATGTATGTATCCTAAATGGCACTGAGATATGTACGTATCATACACGGCACTGAGATATGTATGTATCCTACATGGCCCTGAGATATGTATGTATCATACATGGCACTGAGATATGTATGTATCCTACATGGCACTGAGATATGTATGTATCCTACATGGCACTGAGATATGTATGTATCCTACATGGCACTGAGATATGTACGTATCCTACATGGCACTGAGATATGTACGTATCATACATGGCACTGAGATATGTATGTATCCTACATGGCACTGAGATATGTATATATCCAATGTGGCACTGAGATATGTATATATCCTACACGGTCCTGAGATATGTACGTATCATACACGGCACTGAGATATGTATGTATCCTACATGGCCCTGAGATATGTATGTATCATACAAGACACTGAGATATGTACGTATCATACACGGCACTGAGATATGTATGTATCCTACATGGCACTGAGATATGTATGTATCCTACATGGCACTGAGATATGTACGTATCCTACATGGCACTGAGATATGTATGTATCCTACATGGCACTGAGATATGTATGTATCCTACATGGCACTGAGATATGTATGTATCCTACATGGCACTGAGATATGTATGTATCCTACATGGCACTGAGATATGTATGTATCCTACATGGCACTGAGATATGTACGTATCATACATGGCACTGAGATATGTACGTATCATACATGGCACTGAGATATGTACGTATCATACATGGCACTGAGATATGTACGTATCATACATGGCACTGAGATATGTATGTATCCTACATGCCACTGAGATATGTATGTATCCTACATGCCACTGAGATATGTACGTATCCTTCACGGCACCGAGATATGTACGCATCATACACACCACTAAGATATGTACGTATCATACACGGCACTGAGATATGTACGTATAATACGCAGCGCTGACATATGTATGTATCATACACAGCGCTGAGATATGTATGTATCCTACATGGCACTGAGATATGTATGTATCCTACATGGCACTGAGATATGTACGTATCCTACATGGCACTGAGATATGTATATATCCAATGTGGCACTGAGATATGTATATATCCTACACGGTCCTGAGATATGTATGTATCATACACAGCGCTGAGATATGTATGTATCCTACATGGCACTGAGATATGTATATATCCTATGTGGCACTGAGATATGTATATATCCTACACGGTCCTGAGATATGTACGTATCATACACGGTACTGAGATATGTATGTATCATACACGGCACTGACGTATGTACGTATCATACACGGCACTGACGTATGTACGTATCATACACGGCGCTGACGTATGTACGTATCATACACGGTGCTGAGATATGTATGTATCATACATGGCACTGAGATATGTACGTATCATACATGGCACTGAGATATGTATGTATCCTACATGGCACTGAGATATGTATGTATCCTACATGGCACTGAGATATGTATGTATCCTAAATGGCACTGAGATATGTACGTATCATACACGGCACTGAGATATGTATGTATCCTACATGGCCCTGAGATATGTATGTATCATACATGGCACTGAGATATGTATGTATCCTACATGGCACTGAGATATGTATGTATCCTACATGGCACTGAGATATGTATGTATCCTACATGGCACTGAGATATGTACGTATCCTACATGGCACTGAGATATGTACGTATCATACATGGCACTGAGATATGTATGTATCCTACATGGCACTGAGATATGTATATATCCAATGTGGCACTGAGATATGTATATATCCTACACGGTCCTGAGATATGTACGTATCATACACGGCACTGAGATATGTATGTATCCTACATGGCCCTGAGATATGTATGTATCATACAAGACACTGAGATATGTACGTATCATACACGGCACTGAGATATGTATGTATCCTACATGGCACTGAGATATGTATGTATCCTACATGGCACTGAGATATGTACGTATCCTACATGGCACTGAGATATGTATGTATCCTACATGGCACTGAGATATGTATGTATCCTACATGGCACTGAGATATGTATGTATCCTACATGGCACTGAGATATGTACGTATCCTACATGGCACTGAGATATGTACGTATCATACATGGCACTGAGATATGTACGTATCATACATGGCACTGAGATATGTACGTATCATACATGGCACTGAGATATGTACGTATCATACATGGCACTGAGATATGTATGTATCCTACATGCCACTGAGATATGTATGTATCCTACATGCCACTGAGATATGTATGTATCCTACATGCCACTGAGATATGTACGTATCCTTCACGGCACCGAGATATGTACGCATCATACACACCACTAAGATATGTACGTATCATACACGGCACTGAGATATGTACGTATAATACGCAGCGCTGACATATGTATGTATCATACACAGCGCTGAGATATGTATGTATCCTACATGGCACTGAGATATGTATGTATCCTACATGGCACTGAGATATGTACGTATCATACACGGCACTGAGATAGGGCAGCAATTAGATGATGGATTCTGCTTAAGATGCAAACTGTGATTTCGCTGGAAGGTAAAATTTGGACATATTGGAAAAGACATTTTAGTGCATAATTTCAAGTGCAATAATAAAACTAATGGATGTGAGGAAACAATGTGACCATCTGGAAGAGGCCGAAACAAAAGGGACTGGGAGCTTGTACCGTGGAAAAAAAAAAGTTCCTGCCCAGTTGTGAAAAGCCGGGTTTAATGACAGAAGATGATAAAACTTCTCCATGACTCATTTATACTGCGGCCGCCTCTACTGAGGACAGCAAATTAACAAGGTGTAAATACTGAGAAAATGTCTCCAAGATTCCCTTCTGAAAGCCTCTATAATGTCTTCGGTCACAGGCAAAATGCTACTGAATGCAGCAGATTGCAAACTGATGGCGGGGGCTTATTACAGTTACTGGTAGCTTTACCATTCCATTCTCAATATTTTCCTTACAAGATACCCAGGATACAGCAATCCGACTAAGCATCCTTTGACCTGTTGGGTGCAGATGCCCGACTGGTCGTCCAAGTGATGACCAATCCTGTGCTTTTACACAGGAACCAGCATTGCTGACTAATTGGAGGCGGACTTGGCTGGGGATCGCTCCGGCCCGACTACCTGCCTTAACCAGTAACCAGCCCATCATTCATAGATGAGTGACTGCCTGTCTACAGGGGCCGATCTGTCATTCAGTTTTATGTATGCGGAAACTGACTGACGAATGAGAAGCAAATAATAAATGGCTGCAGATCCAAGTGAAAGAATGTATCAGGTGGGGACCACAAGGCTCTGTCCTGGGCCCAGTGGTGGTCAACATTGTTATAAATGATCTGAAGGAGGGATTTGATGGGAAACTGATCAAATTTGCCGACGACACAAAGCTAGGGGGGATAGCTAACACTAGGAAAGAGAGAGAGTATTCAAAAAGATCTAGGATAGCTTGAACAGTGGGCAGCGACTAACAGAATGGGATTTAACAAGGGGAAATGCAAAGTCCTACATCTGGGTAAGAAAAATGAAAAAGGCGCATACAGAATGGGAGGAATTGGGCTAAGCAGCACATGGGGAAAAGACTTGGCTATACTAATAGATCACAGACTGAACATGAGTCAACAATGTGATGCAGCAGCCAAAGAGGCAAACACAATTCTGGGATGTATTAAGAGAAGCATAGAGTCTAGATCAGACTTCATCTGGAATACTGTGGCCATTTCTGGGCACCGCACCCCACTTTAAAAAGACATAAACAAACTGGAGCAAGTTCAGAGAAGAGTTACCAAGATGGTGAGCGGTCTGCAAATCATGTCCTATGAGGAACAGTTAAAGGATCTGGGAATGTTTAGCTTAAAGAAGACAAGGCTGAGAGGAGACTTAATAGCTGTCTACAAATATCTGAAGGGTTTTCACAGTGCAGAGAGATCAGCCCTATTCTCATCTGCACAAGGAAAGACTAGAAGCAAGGGAGGAGACAGAGATTAGATATTAGACAGTGAGGGGGATCAATGAGTGGAACAGGTTGCCATGGGAGGGGGTGAGTTCCCCTTCAATAGAAGTCTTCAGAGGCCGGACAGATATCTGTGGGGTGATTTAGTGAATCCTGCATTGAGCAGGGGGTTGGACCTGATGACCCCGGAGGTCCCTTCCAACTCTACCATTCTATGATTCTTTGATAAATTCTCATTCATCATTCAATCGGGAGGATGCACTTACACAGAACGATAATCATTTACATTCTCGCTAGATGTGAGAATCTGTATGATTTATCTGCCCGTCTAGAAGGGCGCTAACTATGAGGGGTAAAGGAGTTGCCTGCTTTGTACTGTAAGAGTCTTTCAAAAATAAACTGATCATCAGTGATTAGCTGCAATCTGGGCGACAAGATTCCCCTGCACTGCCTCCACAGGAGTAATTGAGTATTGCAGGGTGTCTAATGGAATTAATGTTCTGTCCATATAATCCACAGAATTGCTGGTGATGAGGCTTGTCAGTCGCTATGGCGTCATGGCATGGTGGCCACGACACAGGGTCTAACCTGTCACCCTGTTACTATGCAGGACAAGCGTTAATGCATGTTGTGCAAAAATTGCTTGCTGCTCTACCTATCAGCAGGTGTGGGGAGCTTTATATTCCTACCACGCCCTCTTGCCCTTGCTGTTGATTTCAGTTCTTTAGGGGTTCCTGCAGGGGATACTGAGGGCCCAGTTGAAGACAGCGTGGATGTCCTTATCAGGACAATTACTCTGCTTGTAGGCAGGGCCTCCTCACTTTCCTGTTAGGTAAGGGACAGGTTTTTCCATTTTATTGTTCCTGGAGTGGTGTTCACTGTCCAGCATAGTTTTGGTGTATCTTTTTGCATTCTGCGTACGTGCTGTGACGAGGTGCCCAGCGGACATAACAGCTGGGTCCTCCAGTGATTTTTATCTCCACTTTCAAGAGCCATATATATATTTATATATACAGTATATATATATATATATATATATATATATATATTTTTTTTTTTTTTTTTTTGCTTCTGTGAAGATGACCATATGAGAGCTTGTTCATTACAGGGTGAGCTGTAGTTATTAGTACAATTTTGGGGTACATATTGTATACATTTTATTAATCTTTTTTGGGGGGAGACAGAGGAGGGTGAAAGAACACAGCAGTTATGCCGTTTTCTTTTACCATGTGGTATAAATGACATGATGACTTTTTCTGTGCATTGGTACAATTACGAGAATACTAAAATTATTTTTTTTTACGTTTTTCAACTTTTGTACAATAAAAAAGCCTTTTTTGGAAAACAATTAGTTTTTTGCATCATTGTATACTATTCAAAGACTCAGAAGAACTTCTTTATTTTTGCATGGGAGGAGCAGAGTGGGAGCTTGTTTTTTGTGTAACGAGCTGTAGGGTTTTTGGCATCATGTTGGGGTACATATCACTTATTGATTTATTACATTTTTTTGATGGCAAAATGAACAAAAACAGGATTTTAGCTTCAGTTTTTTTTTTTGCCTTTTTTTCTTCAGCGTTGCTTGTGTGGGATATAACATGTGTGTAATTTATTGTACTGGGTGTTATGGATGCAGCAATACCAAAAACACATTTTTGCAAAAAAAATTAAAAAAATGAAAAGCTGTACTGTTTTTTTTTAACTTTTCTATGTTCCTGCAGGGGACTTCAACCTATGATCCTATGATTGCTCAGATAACACACTGCAATAATTCTGTAGATGTCTATGGAGGAAGGAAGAAACTGCTGTAGAGGGAGAGACACAGAGAGGCTGCTACTTTTTTACTGTCCTGCAGCTACTGAAATCACATCTACACTGCTGTGTACTGCTGTAAAATATCCTCCATGATGCTGCTATTTCTCTGAGTATTACAGAGAGTTGGGGAGCAGTTTTCTCCATGTACAGTGTATAGAAGACAGCATAACAGCGGTGCCACCCTGAAGCTCAGAGACAACTGGAAATTAGATATACTGTCTGCAGAGGAGAAATTAGTGATAAAGTACAGGATACAAGAGTAGAAAGTGGTGGTGGCTCTTCTCCTATGGCTCAGTGGTTAGCACTGTTGCTTTGGAATGCTGGGGTCCAAGGTTTAAATCTCACAACATATGCAAGAACATGCAAACTCCTTGCAGATGTTTTCAGATTTGGATCTAGGACCCCAGCAGAACTTTCTTCCGAAATTTGGTGTAGCGGTCGAACAGAAGTTTTCAAAAGTTTACTCATTTTCCCTCCTCATATACACACAGCAGCTTAATCTGAAGTGCACTTTAAGTATAAGTCATCAATAATGAAGTCTCCTTGAAATGAATACCTTAATATGATATTTGAAAATGGGTTTTCTAAATGAGACAACTGATTTTATATTCAGAATCTAATTCACAATTTCTCATCCATTTCTTCTTATTAGACGAGCAAAGACCCGAGAGAGAATAAGTGACATTATACTCAGCCATGCGCTGCGATAAAGGGGAGGTATTCCTCCTATTGTGGCTCCTTCTCCCATATGGGAGAAAGTTCAGCATCTCCTGTTCCTTGCAATCACAATTAACCTTGACGTATACCTCAGTTTTTAACATGTTTTCTACAATCCCCCAGGTTCTCCTTGCCCTCATTTGCTGCTATTTGCACCCTGTTCATGTCTGTAAGTTTTTTGATTTTCGCATGGTCACTCCCATTTTTCTATTGTTCTGCTGCTTGCAGTCTACCTTCAGGGAGGGGGTGTGTAGCAAGCCTAGTATTCTGCCAGTAGTTTGCTGTCCTGACTTCCTTGCCCTCACTTTTCATGCTGCATTACACTGTCTGTGGTCCAATCAGTAAGGAGGCAGTACCTGAATGTCCGCCCCCTGCTTTCACAGGATGACTAAGGCCGCCAGTCCACAGGCAGGACGGAATATCGCTAATGATATTCCACCGCGGGGGAGGAGAGGGGAGCACTACAAGGTTTCTGCGATGAGCCTATATTAATGATAGGCTCACCGCGGAGAATTGCGGCAAATCGCAGAATGCTGCAATTGTAATCACGGGAGTGGAAAATCAGTAAGATTCTCCACTCGTGAACGTTGTGAGCTCTGCGTGCAATTTATCGCTGCGGATCTCGCAATGATATCTCGCCCGTGTGCAAGCAGCCTTAGGCATTCAGAGACATTCTGGCCAGATGGTTTGTAAACCCACTATATGCACCCATACACACATACTGAAACTGCAGGAAAAGAAGAGCTTGTGGAGTCTGTTATTACAGAGTCTGCAGAACTGTCAGCCTGCAGCCTGTGAATGCAGTAGAGCCACCTGTGAAGATCCCCTTGTTGCTATGGAAACATCCCTGTGTCCTTTTACTACAGAAAATCTGTACCTAATGACACAGAGTGGATTGCAGATAAGCTGGAAGGGAGCCCCCTAGTGGCAGCCACTTCAAACGTGATTTACAGCGGTAAAGCAACACAATTTTTAATGCAAGCATATTACGGAACTGATGAGACGAACACAAGTCAGTAGATGAGCAGAAGTTGTCTGATAAGTTAGTGTCCCTTTAATATCAGTGTAGCAGCTTCCTGAAGCATCCGCTTGATCACCATAGCCAAGCAGTTAGATTGCTTTACACTTCAGATCTGAAGTGATTGCATTAACACAGTGGACGAAACAAAGACTCTTCTCCAGAACAACTCAATTACCTCAATTTGTATCATCGTATAACTAAGTGGAGTTCTGTGCGAATCGCTGGATGTCAGAGTGAAGAACAGACAGCCGCAGATCAAGTTCTCATCTCTCCTTCCATTATTTAAAAGGAAAGGCTCAAGAATATTCTCCGTGTTCAAGAGTTTGTCTTATGATTAAATATTAACGTACTATTAGATCAGGCACAACAGAACATGTTTTCAGCACGAATCATTTAACCCCTCGAAGACAAAGTCACTTTCTTATGTTTGTTTTCTCCTTCTTACTTTCAAAGAATCATAGCAGTCGGAGGGCTTTTTTTGCGGCACAAGTCGTATTTTTCAATGGTATCATTCAATGTCCCCCATAAGTTAGTGAAAAACATGGAATGAAATGGAAAAAAACGCAATTGCGCTAATTTTGTCTTGTTTTTACGGTGTACAACGTGAACTGATGATATCTGTAGGCATTCTATTAAGCCCTGACACAGGCACAGCTTAATAGGCAGAAATAGATGGCAGCCTTATGGACCCCAGGCTGCCACTGCACCCAAATTACACCTTGCAATGTCATTGAAGGGCCATTCAGTAGAAAGAGGGAAACCCCTCCCTTTTTTGGACCATTTCAATGCTGCTGTTAAAATTGACAGTAGCATCTAAATGGTTAGACGCTGTTATCGGAGTTCTCTCTTATCATGGCTATGGATACTGGATGGCGTTTGTGTGCAGGAACGCAGACACTGGGGAGAGAAGGAGCTACAGAAGTCAGTAAATTCTTAATGGTGTCAGGTTGCTGCCCAGCAGGCTTAGTAATGTGGGTGGTAAAAAATAACTACCTGCCACAATTACCTGCTGGGCCAATGACTTGCCGGCCGAGTAGACAACCCTAGTGCCATCCCACTGAGGAGCTGCAGACACAAGTCGCCTCATTGTAGGCGCGTCCCTGAATTTATCCAAAAGCCAAATAAAAAACCAAAACATTAAACATGCTTAGGGGTCCCAATAACCCTGTAATCTGCCCTTGCTCCCGAGTCCCCGGGGGTCGGAGGTGTAAAGACAATTCTATTCATTTTCTGTGTTCCATTTAGAATATACTGTAGATTAGAAAGCTAAAATAAATGTCCGACGACAACTAGAAAAACAGCCAAAATAACAATGTTACAAGCAAGTAATACAATCTCACTTTGGAGTGAAAGAAATGACGGTTCCTCAATGATTTATGAGTCTTTTTTATCTAACGGCTGACAGTTCCTGGATGAGGCATGTCCTAATTTAGGAAACCAAGCCTCAAAAGTCCCTGAAATCCCTGAACGCTTCACATTTCACACCTTTCCATAAAGAGCATTTGTCGCCGCTGAATAATTCATGTGTGAAGATGAAATGTATAAAATCTAAACCGAAGTCACATATGTGGAAGTGGAGAGAACCGCAACGCACATTCTTTTCTTTAATGGCCCATTAGATGCACGTTATTAAAGGGGTTGTCCCGCGCCGAAACGGGTTTTTTTTTTTTTCAACCCCCCCCCCGTTCGGCGCGAGACAACCCCGATGCAGGGAGGTAAAGAAAGCTCACCGGAGCGCTTACCTTAATCCCCGCGCTCCGGTGACTTCTCTACTCACCGCTGAAGATGGCCTCTTCCTCCGTGGACCGCAGCTCTTCTGTGCGGTCCACTGCCGATTCCAGCCTCCTGATTGGCTGGAATCGGCACGTGACGGGGCGGAGCTACACGGAGCTACACGGAGCCCCATAGAAGACTGCAGAAGACCCGGACTGCGCAAGCGCGGCTAATTTGGCCATCGGAGGCCAAAAATTAGTCGGCTCCATGGAGACGAGGACGCCAGCAACGGAGCAGGTAAGTAAAAAACTTTTTATAACTTCTGTATGGCTCATAATTAATGCACAATGTACATTACAAAGTGCATTATTATGGCCATACAGAAGTGTATAGACCCACTTGCTGCCTCGGGACATCTCCTTTAATGCTCAGTGTCACAAGAGGAAACAGGACAGATCTATCAGAAAATTACTAAATAACTTTATACCGTTAACCCCTTCCCACTCCGAGGTGTAAATGTATCTCTTGGGTGAGAAGTAGTTCCCATGAAGAGGCGTACAGTCATGTCCTATAGGCAACACGGGCTCACAAGCTGAGTCAGCACCATCCGCAGCCAGGCTCCGACGGCAAAAGCTGGGATCGGTGTTGATCGCGGCTTGTACAGGGTTGTCTATGAGCGCTATGTAGTGAATAGAGAAAGTGGAAGTGCTGCTATACAGCCTGGGGAACGCGTAACCACTGGGTGCCCAAGGCCACAGCAGAGCTGCAAGTTCCTAGCAGACCCAGATCAGCTCTATTGTCACTACAGGGGGATATTCCCCCCTGTAACTGGGGCTCCTATGGATACGGCTCCTATGGACACCCCAGCTACAGTGGAGAAGTGTGAAATAAAAAAAAGACAATGTGAATGACCCCCAGAGGTCCTATATGATGTCATGTGGGACATAGATAGTGAAAAAAAAAATATTACAAAAATAAGTTTAAAAAAATTATAGAATAAAATACAAAAATATGTATATTTAAAAAATGCCACATTGTATATCAAAATGTCTGCAGCAATATTAGAAACCCATTCCTCGACTTTATTTTAGTGTAATAATACTCATCTAAAAAATAAACAACAATGCATTTAAAAAAAAAATCTATTTTTTAGCCTTTTATCCCTAATAAAACTAAAAACTAAAGATAAAAAAGTCCTATATGTGATTAAAATAACAGGAAAAATAATTTTGGCAGCTGAAGAAAAAAAAACTGGGCTGTAAAACCACCGTGTGGGTAAAATCCCTTAAAAGTGTCTGGTCCTTAAGGGTTAATATCGTATCATAGCAGTATTTAATTTCACTTGTGTGCACCTTACTGCGACTTTAACATTTTAAGTGCGGGGAAAAAAATGCAACCTGCTCTCTTTTCTAATGGCAACGAAGGCCCCTGTCAGCCAAAGATCGCACACGGAATGGCGCGATTTTACAGGACTAAGCAATACTAACTGGGCCTATACGTCAACTGATACGCTAACCTAGTCTGCTGACCCACTCAAACATGGTGCTGTTGGGACAGCACCAGTGTAGCGCAATAAAGTACAGTAAAACGCGCCAATATGGGCACAATAGGCCGCAATCATGCGCCCTGCATAGTGCATCTATGTCTTGCGATATACGCACTCAGACCTGTGTGATCCAAGAAAATGGCAGTGTTCACTGTGAGCGTGTTGTGATTTGCGAGAAAATCATATCACATTGCTGAACATACAATGTTCAAGCGCTTTTTCATATGTGTATTTTCAATAGGAATGTTTTTTTAATCGCATCCCTCTCACATGAATGTCGCATATACACGCAACTGCGATACGATTTTTTTTTCTCACCCATTGGAAACGATGACTTAAATTTCTGTGGAAGGAACTCGCACCTGTGAATGCATCCTGATTTTGATAAAGTCTATACCTACCTGCATTCTTGTCTGCCTCCTCCCACTAATAACAGGCTGCTGACAGTTCATTGCTGCCCCATAAGTGCTGCCGCCTCAGGAACGTTCAAGATAAGAGAGGAGCGCCTCTCCCACAGGTCCGCTAGCTTCACCACCTAGATCACATAGATCAGCGCTGAGCGGGGAGAGGACTATACAGCGTTATCTGCATTCTGCCCGATCACTAAAGCAGTGGTGAGGGGAGTCTGGCAATGCTGGACCCTCCTTACTTTGGACTATAGGATGCACCAACTTTTTTGCAACTTTAGCGTTCTATAGCCCAAAATTATGATATTTAAGGATTTTTTATGGACGGTCCCATTTATATGTAAACACAATAAGGCAAAATTTTAATTTCAGAATAAAAGCTTGAACGTTTACATTGTAGCGTTGCTTTTGTTATTAGAGAATATGTAGAAAATGAACTCGCCTTTTGGAGTAATTGTCTGCAATCAGTCTATGCCTCAGTGATTCTTCAGCACATTATTTCATCCTTTATTGAGAATACTGTCTATATTGCTTTGAGTTATTCATCTACAGTGAATTGGAAACAGAATGAGCAGCAGCGATTTGATGGAAGAGCTACATTGTATCACGCTCCCATTTGTTATCTGTCAGCATATAATATACGGCCACCTGTCACGACACTCCACAACAAACATTCCTACATAACATTTAAAGCGCCATACATCACAGCCGGCTGCTGATCGCTTGCAGGAAAATCCATTAGAGTCTGAATGGAACACAAGAAAAACTCATCAGCGCATTCAGATTGTATTTTCCAACACTATGGAAGCCGACAACGAGCCGCGCAGTCATCTACTTCTTAATTAATAGGTTTTGTTACATGCTATAATCTACATACCGTGTTTCCCCAAAAATAATACAGTGTCTTATATTAAGTTTTGTTCAAAAAGGTTTACCTTTTTTACATGTATAGCTGCCTGGACACTATTTAAATTGACTTTTTAAATTAACTGTTAGCAGGGCTTAATTTTGGAGTAGGGCTTATATTTCAAGCATCCTCAAAAAGCCTGAAAAATCATTTTGCATCCTCAAAAATTCTGGAAAATCATGCTATGTCTTATTTTCAGGGTATGTCTTATTTTCAGGGAAACAGGGTATTATGTCGGGCAGACGTGGCAGGCGCTTCATGAAGGTAGAGGAGTTCATTTGTTTGCGTGTATCACATATGTGTGTAAGTAACAGTCAGGTTTTATTGTACTGCTATATAAGTAGGCTTTTGCTTTAGATCACATGATTGGTTGATGCCTTTACCTGTGTGCTGCGTATGGACTGTACTGAAGAGTGACTGGTGAGCTTGGGAGTTGTGCTGTTGTAACTACCAATGAGCGAACTTTTAAAAGGTTCGGTTTGACCAGTTTGCCAAATTCTGGCAAAAAGTTTGGTTTGTTCCAAATTAGTTCAAACTGAGCTGGAACTTTAGCAATACCCCTTAGGCAAGTCTATTACACTGTCTAAGGGCTCGTTCATATGAGCGCTGTGGGCGCGCAGTTTAGCTGTGTACAAAGATGGCAGCTATATGCTGCACTACAGATCACATGAATGGGTTAATTCCAACTCCTTGAATTAGCCCATCCACACGATCCGAGGTGCGGGGTGCGTGCTTTCCAACTCCCATAGGAGGCTATGGAAAGCACGCACCAAAGATAGGTCAGACTTTTTTTCTTCTCTTTTCCTGTATTCCTTCTTTTTCCTTCTTCTTTCAGCGGGTTTGGCAGAGATGAACCATCGGAGTTTCGGATTCATGCCAAACCAAATTTTTAGCAAAGTTTGACCCAAAACAGAGTTTGCTTCTGTGCGTTGTTTTTTTTTTAAATGGAACAAACAGCGCTGCAGACCATTTGTTTCTGCTGACCGTCACACAGGGCCTCGGCCACCCGATGCAAGGAGGGGGAACAGCGGACCATTTGGGTCCTTTTTTAAGTGTATGTAGTAAAATAAAAAGCCTACACTGGTAGCTGCTAGTTGGCGCCACTGTCGCCCGCTGACCTCCAGGGTTATGCAATCACGTGACACATATATGATTGCTCCGACATTCCGCGGCCTAATGAGACTGGAGATTACCCGTCATTTGTGTTTGTCTCATGATCAGACTGCCCGGAAGTCAGAGGGCAACAGCAGCGCCGACTACCGATGGCCGGGTAGTGACAGGGGAGGTATGTGCTGTTTATTACATACAAAGTGATGTGGGGGGCTGTATGTAAGAGGGCATTCTTTATAAAAGAATGAATTCATGAATGGGTGTGAGTGAGGGATGCCTCTGATTGGTCAGGCTGTGACCAATCAGAGGCATCTCATTCAGCAGGCGGGGATTTTAAATCCCCGGCTGCTGAATACTACTCACAGCTGTTCAGAGCAGTTCAGGAGAACTGCAGCCTGTCACGCTGAACTCCGTCTGCCGGCAGCAGGTAAGTATATATATATATATATATATATTTTATTTTTACACATTTCTGGATGAATTGCAGGGAAGGGCTTATATATTTAACCCCTTCCCGACAATTCATCCCGTGATCGCCGGCAGCTCATTGCTTTCAATGGAGTCGGCTGTATTGCCGGCTCCATTGAATTCAATGGGCTAACATCGTTCTGCCGGGACCAGGTGAGTGTATATATATATATATTTTTTATTTTTACGCATTTCTAGACGCCGGCAGCCCATTGCTTTCAATAGAGCCGGCTGCCGGCTGTATTGCCGGCTCCATCGAATTCAATGGCCAGTGCTCGTTTAATCGAGACGAGTACCGCGTGGTGCTCGTCTCGAGTAACGAGCATCTCGAGCTCCCTAATACTCGAACGAGCATCAAGCTCGGACGAGTATGCTCGCCTTTCTCTAAAAAGTATGTATAACATAGGGAGGGTGTTACAAAAGCGAGGAACCAAAGATATGTTTGTGTCAAATTCTACAGAGACAAGCTGTGGTTGGGAGATATCTTCAGTACGGTCTGGGCCGGATGGAGAAGAGAAGGGAAACTTAACAACTCCAGTCAGAGAGGGTGTCATTTCTGATCACTGGATATAACGGTACTGCGAAACATATACTTAGCTATAGACACAACTGTAAATGCCAAACAGACCATATGACTGCGATGGGGCCCCTGAAAGAGGTAGCTTAGTCCTGATTTCTTCCATCTTTGCTGCTGTTGGGTGCAAAAATTTTTGAAAAACTTCTATCTCCCGAGGAACTGAATTGTTGGCAGAAGTTGAGGAACTGGCCCATAGGTCAAAGAAAGAGTGTGGAGGGGGAAACAAACACCAAACCCTTCTGTCCTGGGAGGCCAGTCCTAGCACCAACACAAGAGCCCCTTCTCATCTCCCATGTTTTCTGTGGCCCTGGAATAACACAAAGGTTTATTCAAACATGCCACATCTCTCCATAGTGAAACTCTGCCGCGCTTACATACCGCAAACCAAACAAATGTCAATTTTCTTCTTGAGTTAACATGAAATAAAAATTGGATATGCCGGGGGAAATATTGTGATTACTGCTTTATACTTCATAGAAAAAAAGGAAGACAAAAATATATGCACTTTTAAGTAGCCCACTTGTCACCCGGCAATCAAATAGCGGCTTTTAAAGAGTGGTGCTGCCAAAGCCTGAGTGAGATGTAATTATCATAACATCATCAACAGTATAAGCACACAGAGGAAATTGGAGGATAAAAGGTAGGCTCCAAATTGACAGATCATTATGTAGTCTCGCTGTGATTCGTCGATGATTAAAGGCTTCAGGCAATGCATTGCTGAAACTAAACACTCAGCTAGTTAGTCCATGGAGACCTTTGTCGAAGAGAAATATGATTATGTTATATTCAGATATGATGGGAATTTCACCACTCGGCTCTCATACGACAAAACCCCAAATTAGACTTTTACGAGCCAAAAAAAACTGCAAATGTATGGATCCATTGTACAAATACAAAAGAGGGCTGTATGGCAAGGGGGAAACATGGCTGCTTTCTTCTAAAGACAGTGCTTCTTTTGTCTATGGGCGCCCCAAGCCTTTCTGCTGATGGAGGCGAAATGTAAAAAATGGTGCCCCCCCCCTAAAAACAAACAAACTCATTTTATAGGCATTGAAAGCACCAATACACATAATACCCAACACATATATGAACCATTAAGATTTGTCTGAAATGGCAGGGTAATAGTGGCCCCAATAGTACCAGTAATAGTCCCCCTTAATGGCCCTAGTAGTAATAGTGCCCCTTTAGTGGTCCCAGTATTGATAATGAACCTCATAGTGGGCCCAATAGTAATAGCCCCCCTTAGTGGCCCCAATAGTAATAATGACACCCTTAATGTCCCCAGTAATAAAAGTGACCCTTTAGTGGCCCCAGCATTGATAATTACCCTCATAGTGGGCTAAGTAGTAATAGTTTCCCATTTGTCACCCCAGTAATAGTAGTGACCCCCATAGTGGCCCTAAGAGTAATAGTGACCCTGTTAGTGGTTTCAGTCGTAAAAGTGACCCCTGTAGTAAAAGTGATATCCATAGGGGTTTCAATAGAAACAATGACCCGCATAGTTGCCCCAGTAGTAACAGTGAGCCTATAAGTGGCCCCAATAGTAAAAGTGTCCCCCTTAGTGGACCTCTGGCTGGGCAGCAACCCAAAACATATCAAGCATTTGTCACTCCGTCTGTAGCTCCCGTTTAGTGCCAGTGGTTGTAATCAGACTGTGAGCCCTGAACTTTCACCCCAGTGTCCGCACTGCTTGTAGGACAGCGTCTGCGTGAAGCAAGGCAAATGCTGGGGGGGAAGAAGGGGTCAGGGGTCACAATCTGATTACCATAGCAATGACCACCGGACTGGAGCTACAGATGGAGTGAGTTACATGCTTGATGGGGTCTAGTTGTGCCCGGCTGGTAGGTGGGCTGACAATTATTTTTTACTGGCTTATAACCCACCAGAATGGAAGTTGTAAAATCTCCATATAGTTTTTTTCTGTCCTCCCTGTGTTTGTGTCCGGCTCCTTCTGGTACTTCGGTTTCATCCCACACTCAAACACATACTGATAGCATAATTGGTTTCCTATGAAATTAGTCCTGGAGTCTTTGTCTCAGATAGGGAAATTACAACGTATACTGCGAATGCTGAGTTTAGCAGCATGACTGCTAAACTCCCTCGCCCTTCTCTCCTCCTTTCTCCTCCCCTCCAGTTGTTTGCAATGGGAGAGGGTAGGATGGGGGAGGAGCTAAGCTCCACCCCTCCCATTGCTGGCTGCGGACCAGGGGTGGGGGAGGGCGGTGCTTAGCTCTGCCCCCATCCCGCCCACTCCCATTGCAAACAGCTGGAGGGAAGAAGAGAGGAGGAGAACCAGTAAGGGTGAGGGAAGGGGAGGCAACAGCATTGCGGCCTTGGCATATAAATGCCAGGCCCGTGCCGTCTGAATGGGCCCACAAACGTTAGATTTGTGTGCCCGTCCACGCATTTTTATGGGGTCGGCGGGCGCACGTAAAAACACCTGCGACCATGGAAAAGAGCCCTGAAACAGAAACATCTCTGTAGAAGACTTAAAAGCGGGTGAGAAAAAGCCAAACTATGCTACAGGGGAGAGGTTGTGGAAGACAGTTCCATTCCACTGGTCATACAACATAGAAAGACAGCAAGTAGACACAAGGTAGTTATACTGCATTAGCAAGAAAAAGATTTCAGAGCAGACTGGGATTTCAAGATGTATCATTCAAGCTCTTTTGAAGAAGTACAAAGAAACAGGCAATGTTGAGGACCAGAAATGCAAGGGTCGGCCAAGGAAACTAAGAACAGCAAATGAAAGACACATCACACCTACTTCCTTTTGAAATTGGAAGTTGTCCAGCAGTGCCATCAGCTGAGAACTGACAGAAACCAGTAGGACCCAGGTACTGCCATATACTGTCCAGAGAGATCTGGCTAGAAGTGGTCTTCATAGAAGAATTGTGGCTAAGAAGCTATTACTCCCACATAGAAACAAGGCCAAGCAACTCAACTATGCACGAAAACATAGGAACTGGGATGCAGAAAAATGAGAGCAGGTGCTCTGGACTAAGGAGCCACAATGTGAAATATTTGGTAACACAAGGCAGTTTGGTGCAGGGCTGGGGAGCGGTACAATAATGAGTGTCTGCAGGCAGCAGCGAAGCATGGTGGAGAGCGGTACAATAATGAGTGTCTGCAGGCAGCAGTGAAGCATGGTGGAGAGCGGTACAATAATGAGTATCTGCAGGCAGCAGTGAAGCATGGTGGAGAGCGGTACAATAATGAGTGTCTGCAGGCAGCAGTGAAGCATGGTGGAGAGCGGTACAATAATGAGTATCTGCAGGCAGCAGTGAAGCATGGTGGAGAGCGGTACAATAATGAGTGTCTGCAGGCAGCAGTGAAGCATGGTGGAGAGCGGTACAATAATGAGTGTCTGCAGGCAGCAGTGAAGCATGGTGGAGGGTCCTTGCAAGTTTGAGGCTGTATTTCAGCAGATGAAGCTTTGGATTTGGTCAGGATTAATGCTGTCCTCAAGGCTGAGAAATGCAGGCAGATAATTATCCATCATGTAATAACATCAGGGAGGCGTCTAATCGGCTCCAAATTTATTCTGCGGCAGGACAACAACCCCAAACATCCAGCCAATGTTATTAAGAACTATCCTTAGTGTAAGCGCTCTTTCACACAGGTGTTGTGATTTAAAGCCACCTGCATCACGGCCAAAAATCACATGCATGAGAGAAATCTCCAATTTTCTTGCCCATTCAGATGGTCGGGCTGCGGCGTATATACACTGCAACCCAGAATTCCATCGGCCAGGGGGGAGAGATTAGCACTGCTAAAGTGTCTCCTCCTCCCTTTGTCAGCTGATCGTGACAATAGAAGCTCCCATACAAGCCTATGGGAGCTGTCAGCAAAGGGAGGGGGATAGACTTTAGCAGCACTTGCCATGCTAATTTCCTCCCCCTCTCTCCCCAGCCTATGGGAGCTTCCGGCAACGGGAGGGGGAGGGACTTTAGCAATGTGACCCACTGCTAAACTCCTTCCCTCCTCCCTCCCCTTTTCTGATGGCTATTATAGGCTCCCATAGGAGTCTAGGGAAACTGGCTACGTATTCCGACAAATGATAGGACAAGTCATATCTTATTCGACCGCACGTAAAAGCGGCCAGCAGAAATACGCACCGCTGAATTTACACGCTGGAAAATCGCCCATCTGAACGGATGCATTGGAATCCAATGCTTCAGTTGGTTATGATTTTTATCGTGGCAAAATAACTACGATTAAACATTCATGTGAATGAGGCCTAAAGAAGAACAGGGAGTCCTGGAAGTGCGGATACAGCCCCACAGAGTCCTGATCCCACATCATCCAGTCTATCTGGGATTACATGAAGAGACAGAAGGATCGGAGCGAGCCAACATACAGAAATCTGTAGTTAGTTCTCCAAGATGTCTGGTACAACCCCCCTTCTGAGCTCCTTCAAAAACTGTGTGCAAGTGTACCCAGAAGAACGGATGCTGTTTTGATGTGCTTCTCTTTTCTTCAGTCACTTTGTATTTTCTTAATTGACAAAAAAATAAACTATTAGCTCTTCTATTTTTGGAAGCTTTCTCTTACTGCGCCGCATTTCTCCACACCTGCCTAAAACTTTTGCACAGTCCTGTATTTCCCTTATCTTTATCACTCCTGTAATAATAACTCGGCGTGATCTGATTATGTTATTATAGTCCTGCGGAGAACTCTACATGTAGAAACCAAGGGATAATTTGGAGATGATGTCATTCAGAAAATATATATTTAATAAGATTTTAATAAGTTTCTTTAATTGACTGCAAAATCCCTGATAATTTAACAGTGGAGTCTAATTTACTTCAGATTTAAAATTTGTAAGGTGGCTGTAATTTCTTACCTCCGTGCTGAAGGTTACAGTATGTTCTTGAGAAGCCACTGTACTGGAACTATCTGCTAGAATATATTTTTAGTGATGGTCTACACTGTGCCCTTCAGAAGTCCAGGCTCTGTAATAAGAATATATTCTGATCACCGCTGGAACAGTAGCAAACAATGCTAATAATAAGCATAGAATAGGCTCCGCTGCAGCAGCGACATTATGTCATCATGATGCAAGTCTAATATTAAAACAATTGCCTCGATCAAGGCACAATGGAAAGAGCTAACTGACATCCCAATGAACTGAATGATTCTATTAGAAGTAGCAGTGGAAAGGCATCCAGCCAATTAAGAGATCTGGCCGGCTGAATACACCCTGGTGATTTATAATTAAGATAAATTATATAAGAAGATTCATGAAAAAAAACATAATGACCCAGAACAAACCACTGCGGGTATCAAAAACACACTGCATGCCGACCACAGATATGGAATGACCTCCAAAATTAATAATTGCACTATATTAAATAATCATTTAGGAACACACTTTAGATTATCTAAGTGATTTGATGCATTCGATGGCAACATTTCGCTGGTAAGACTTTAGATTTTAGCTGATCTATTTTTTTGTGATACCTAAGGGACCTTTCCTACGGGAGGGAATCAGGACGCACGGGAATGTCTGCGTCAAACAGGTATCCCTTTGGGGCTTGTATTCCGGCATGTCACTTCTTGACACGGACACATGCGGAAATGTGTCGGAATTCCGTGTGTGGATTTTGCCCATAGACAGGGCTAAATCCACGTGCAAATTGACACTAAAAACCATTGGAAAAAGTGGTGAATTTTGACATGGTTTTTAGAGGCATAATTCACGTGGAAAATTCTGCTAAAAGTTCCGCCGTGTGAACATACCCTTACAGTACAGCCAAATGACCTGACAGACATCATAGGAACAGCAGAAATGAAACATGTATCAACACAGTGAAAGCACAAATAATACTAGAGCAGTGATTCCCAAGCAGGGCGCCGGGGAACCCTGGTACACCATGAGATGCTCCTAGCAGTGCCACGAGAAAGAGAGAGAAAGAAGAAGAAGGGGAAGAGAGAAGGAATAGGAAGGGGAAGAGAGAAAGAAGAGGATGGGGGAAAGAGAAAGAAGAGGAAGGGGAGGAGAGAAAGAAGAGGAAGGGGAAGAGAGAAAGAAGAGGATGGGGAAGGGAGAAAGAAGAGGAAGGGGAAGAGAGAAAGAAGAGGAAGGGGAAGAGAGAAAGAAGAGGAAGGGGAAGAGAGAAAGAAGAGGAAGGGGAAGAGAGAAAGAAGAGGAAGGGGAGGAGAGAAAGAAGAGGAAGGGGAAGAGAGAAGGAAGGGGAAGAGAGAAAGAAGAGGAAGGGGAAGAGAGAAGAAAGGGGAAGAGAGAAAGAAGAGGAGGAAGGGGAAGAGAGAAAGAAGAGGAAGGGGAAGAGAGAAAGAAGAGGAAGGGGAAGAGAGAAAGAAGAGGAAGGGGAAGAGAGAAAGAAGAGGAAGGGGAAGAGAGAAAGAAGAGGAAGGGGAGGAGAGAAAGAAGAGGAAGGGGAAGAGAGAAGGAAGGGGAAGAGAGAAAGAAGAGGAAGGGGAAGAGAGAAAGAAGAGGAAGGGGAAGAGAGAAAGAAGAGGAAGGGGAAGAGAGAAAGAAGAGGAAGGGGAAGAGAGAAAGAAGAGGAAGGGGAGGAGAGAAAGAAGAGGAAGGGGAAGAGAGAAGGAAGGGGAAGAGAGAAAGAAGAGGAAGGGGAAGAGAGAAGAAAGGGGAAGAGAGAAAGAAGAGGAGGAAGGGGAAGAGAGAAAGAAGAGGATGGGGAAGAGAGAAAGAAGAGGAAGGGGAAGAGAGAAAGAAGAGGAAGGGGAAGAGAGAAAGAAGAGGATTGCAAAGAGAGAAAAAAGAGGAAGGGGAAGAGAGAAAGAACAAGAAGGGGAAGAGAGAAATAATAAGAAGGGGAAGAGAGAAATAAGAAAGAGAAGAGAGAAAGAAGAGGAAGGGGAAGAGAGAAATAAGAAAGAGAAGAGAGAAAGAAGAGGAAGCGGAAGAGAGAATGAAGAGGAAGGGGAGGAGAGAAAGAAGAGGAAGGGGAAGAGAGAAAGAAGAGGAAGGGGAAGAGAGAAAGAAGAGGAAGGGGAGGAGAGAAAGAAGAGGAAGGGGAAGAGAGAAAGAAGAGGAAGGGAAGAGAGAAAGAAGAGGAAGGGGAAGAGAGAAAGAAGAGGAAGGGGAAGAGAGAAAGAAGAGGAAGGGGAAGAGAGAAAGAAGAGGAAGGGCAAGAGAGAAAGAAGAGGAAGGGCAAGAGAGAAAGAAGAGGAAGGGGAAGAGAGAAAGAGGAGGAAAGATAGAGAAGGAAAAAGAGAGAGTGAACATTTTTTTCACTGGTGCTGCAAGCTAAAAATTTTTGATGAGTGCCACGAGTCGAAAGAGAATGGTAAACACTATACTAGGGACTCACCATTAGATAACAGGGGGAGAGGGTGTGTCGGGCAGGTGGATGCAAGCCCAATTTGCCGCACACCGGTTTGGCTTTAGGCTGTCTGTGGAACTACCACCAGGAGAATCCCGGTTTTTACCGTTGACCCCTCCAAGTGGAATAGGTCTGTGCGTCAGAGGCCAAAAGCCATTATTATCACAGTGTGGCTGCTGATGCTCTGCAGGGCTGATTGTGTGTACAGGAATATGGTTACACAAGTTAAGGTCTGGGCAGGTGGCAACAATGTAGAATAAAAATCGAAGTAGTAGGTCAGGGCAGGCAGTGAGCAATAGCGTAGTCCAAGTACAGAGTTGAGGTCAGGGAGCACAGAGGTCAGAATAATCGGGAGTCATATACAAGGTGGCTTAGGCATGGCAGACTAAGGCAGCAGGATTTAAAGCTCCAGATCCACATACCACTGTATTCAGGCAGGACACTTTATACATCCCTATCCCGAGTCATGGCAAAGGGGAATAGGAGAAAGGAGGACATCTTACCCTCTTCAGAAGCACCACTGAGCTGCTTCCTAAGTATCGCAGCACTCACACCTTCAACGCAGCAGTCCTTCAGCATAGCACGGGCAGCACAAGTGGTTTCCCCTGCACATGAGGGATCTTCATCCATCTCGCTGCCACTCCAGCGGGATAGCACTGATGCCGCTCGGAGCGGTGAATGAGACCTCACAGTGTCCACCATCATAGCGGGTGATTGAGGGGGTTCTCCATGAACCCTAACTGACCCTCAGGTAGGACCCAACAATTTATCTCTGGGGAAGAATCTGAACAGCTCCCAAGACCCGGGGGAAAGAAAGATGCTCGAGTCAGACTCTTCCTGCCCTGACAGAGGCACAGCATGTTCTGGGCATGCTGGGAGCACTAGTTCTTCAACACCGTCCTCTCCTGCAGCTTACCTTTCCAAGAGCCCGAATGACCTGATTTACCTCCCAAATTCCATCTCTCCATACCCTAGTAACAGCCGTTGGGCTCCACACTATTCTTGCCCTCAGATATTTCTCATACCTTAGAAAAGCTATGGAGGATGGTTAGCGCGTTGCCCACCAAAGCAGACCTGAAGTCACAACTGCTACGTATCGAGGAGAAACATGACATTGCCATCCATGCAGTCAATCAATCAATTCAATCCCTGACTGAACGGGTCACAATCCTAGAACAAATATCCACAACATCCTGATCTGACCTACAGCAGCAAACCCAAACCGTAGACTGCCACCACATGCAGATGAGAGACCTCACCCTACAGCTGAAAACATAGGTCATCGCAACAACCTGAAACTCAGGAGTTTATGTGAAGTTGTCCCCCCAGATACCCTACATGACTGCATTGTCTCTATCTTCAATAATATTCAAAATAGACTGGAGGACATAGTAATTAAGCTGGATAGAGTACATCGCCTGCCAGGCCCAAGAAATAGGAACCCCAATCATCCCCGAGATGTAATCTACTGGGTTCATTTCTACAAAAAAAAGAGGAGATCCTGCGCAGAGCTTGGGAGCCGGCTACAACCACCTACAACGGCACGGAAATTACTGTGTTACCAAAAGTATCCAGACTAACCCTCTATGTGCGCAGAGTGGAACGACCCCTCCTAGAGGCCACCCGAGCAGGAGACACCACCTACAGATGGGGTCAACCTTTTCACATCACCCTCAGGAAATGCAGCCATACCTATACTGTTTGCACCCCCGCAGATCTAGAGGGTGCATTCCTTTTCCTGGACACCCCTGCCATCCCAGTTCCAAACTGGGCTATCCTTCAGGCTCCTCTCATACTGAGAGCTAAATAATGCAAGCATCCCCCCACTTGAAGATCGGTATTTTGTTACAGAATTATCCGGCCTTTACCTGGACTCACTCTCATTGACCTGCACATGGGGACAAAGTTGACACCTTCTTACATCACCCTGTCTTCCCCTCTCCGACTTGAAGTAACGTTATTAAGCTCTTTTTCACAAGCCTCAGTATTCCATTTGTGGTGTTCCAGAGACACTGGTTAGCCAATTTCAAAATTCGCAACCTTTATTTTTACTATCTGAATGGCCCTTGGTATCATCTGCTTTGGCAACATTTTGCCATACCACGCTACCCCAATAGGGCGTCTCGGGTCCTATGTCTGAGCTGGGTCTCACCTTCAGGGACATGACCTTTGAATAATCAAAAATAGTGAGATATAAATATATATATTTCTTTATTTTTCTAAGGGATCATTCAGCTTCTGGGATAGAGGTTCTGACCACCTGGATTTCTGTCCCTTCGCACTCTGCTTTCCTTATACAGTACCTCCCCTCTTTCCCTGACCCTTCTCTACTCCCACCTTTTTTTCCTCTTCTCATACCTCTTCCATCAAATAACACAATGCCTTTTAACAGTGTTAATCTCGTCATTGCTGCCCATGTGCAGGTATTGAACATCCCGAAAAAGAGACCCTTCCTTCTCTGTCTCCTATGGCAGAAGAGGGCACATGTAGCCTTTATACAAGAAACCTACTTTCAAGCGGACTCTGTCCCCAAGTTCTCGAATGTCCATTTTCCATACGGATACTATATTCCAAGCCCAGAATCCAAGACCAAGGGAGTCTCCATCCTCATCGCCAGCTCTATCCCTTGGGAACACTTTGAGATGTACAGGCAGATAATTATTCCTCAAGGGTAATCTTGCCAACACACCAGTCCCCTTGGCATCCTTGTACCTCCCCAACTCTGGCCAGGTTGCACTTTTAGAAAGGGCCCTGGAGGAATTCATGGTGGACACGCTGATGCTTTGGACAAGTATGCTTACATTGATTAGCACGTGCCAAAGGAGCTCTTAATAAATGCAAGAGACACTTTTACAAATTTGGCAACAAACCTAGTTGTACTTTGGCTCGAGCTCTACAGAAAGAGGTCTAGGTCATATACCCCCCATATTTCCACACCAGCATATCACACCCATCAATTACCCTGATAGATTTCTGAGACGTTTAGAGATTATTACCAGTCTCTTCATAACTTGCCTTCCCCACTTGAAGGGCATGAATTGTCATCACAAAGAGCGTTAATGCAATCCCACCTCCAAAATTCAGGCTTGGGTCATTTCTCCTTAGAAGCAATCTATACTATGGAGACTCACAAGTAGAACATGCCCATATGCTGATAGAATTCCGCAAAGGAAAAGCACCTGGCCCAGATGGACTCCCTCTTTCATATTCTAAAACTTCCTCTGAAATCCTTTCTCCACACTTTATTTGCGCCTGTATCTCCCTCTCTTAGGGTAACGCAGCCCTGATAGACACCCTGAAAACACACATCACAGTCATACTGAGAGAAGGAAATGGTTCATCCCTTTGTGAAATCTACCATTCTATATCCTTACTGAATGTAGACCCAAAGTTGTTTTCAAAAATATTAACTAACAGATTGCCCCCCTTTCTCCAACACACCATACATAGAGACCAAGTAGGTTTTTTGCCCCTACGGGAACCCTACGGCAACATCATTAGAGCCATAAACCTCTTACATCAGGCTAAAAAAAACATCCCTGTCCTTAACCCTTTCCAATCCAATTTGTATCCTGGTTTTCCTAGGGGGCTTACTCTTTTTCTGCCATTATACAGCGGTGCTATATGCTGGCTAACGCCAGTACTGCATGAGGTGACACGCTGGATAGGCTCCGACAGCGCAGAAGCTGGCAATATACAGTAAGAGAACCCCGATGGATGTCTTCCAACATTGGAGCTGTACAGCCTTAAATCATAATGTCTTCAGAGGACAGACAGTGGATTGGAAAGGGTTAAAGTCCACAGATGCCGATAAAGCATTCAACAGGGTTGCCTGCGAGTTCTTATTTGAGACTCTCTGACATGTTGGCCTAGGCTCAAACATTGGACCTCCAGCTTATACTCTTCTCTATCAGCATCAGTTAGAGTAAATGGCCAATACCCCATTTACAATCTCAAATGGCACAAGGCAAGGATGTCCCCATCACCTTTTCTTTTTTGTGTTATGCCTAGAGCCCCTCTTAGGTCATATCTGTGCCAACCTGGACATTAGGGAAGTTCAAATAAGGGGATCCACACATAAAATAGCTACTTATGCAGATGACCTACTGTTTTTCCTCTCCATCCCAAGTATTTCACTCCCAAACCTATTAAGTGAACTTTGCCAGAATGCCTCATTTTCCAACTTTAAAATCAATTATCAAAAATCAGCAGCTTTACACATATCCTTACCTTAAGCCCTGGACTTCCCTGCCGCCCTGGCACATCTTCCAACTCCAACACTTCCTTACATCCCTACTAGAGATGAGCGAACACCAAAATGTTCGGGTGTTCGTTATCCGGAACGAACTTCCCGCGATGCTCGAGGGTTCGTTTCGAATAACGAACCCCATTGAAGTCAATGGGCGACCGGAACATTTTTGTATTTCGCCGATGCTCGCTAAGGTTTTCATGTGTGAAAATCTGGGCAATTCAAGAAAGTGATGGGAATGACACAGTGACGGATAGGGCAGGCGAGGGGCTACATGTTGGGCTGCATCTCAAGTTCCCAGGTCCCACTATTAAGCCACAATAGCGGCAAGAGTGCCCCCCCCTCCCCCCACTGTCAGCATAAAGATCGTTCTCCTCTGCCACAGCTGTAACGGCTGTAGCAGAGAAGAACGATGTTTGCCCATTGAATTCAATGGAGCGGCAATACAGCCGACTCCACTGAATGCAATGGGCTGCCGGCGATCGCAGGATGAATGGTCGGAAAGGGGTTAAATATATAACCCCTTTCCTGCAATTCATCCAGAAATGTGTTACACTAAAAATATATACCGGCGTATAAGGCGACGGGGCGTATAAGACGACCCCCCAACTGTCACCTTATACGCCGGTAATACAGTGGAGCAAAGAATAAAAAGCATTACTTACGTTTTTAGATGATCTGCGGCGCTCCTGCAGGCTGTCACTCCCTCCTAATCCACGGCAGACAAGCTTTCTCCACGAAAGCCTTGAAATCCCCGCCTCCAGAAACACAGCCAATCACAGCCATTCAATGACATCATTGTCATTGGCTGTGATTGGCTGAAGGCACGTGTGCTTCTGGAGGCAGGGATTTAAAGTCTTTCGTGGAGAAAGCAATACTCTGCCGTGGACCAGGAGGGAGTGACAGCCTGCAGGAGCGCCGCAGATCATCTAAAAACGTAAGTAATGATTTTTATTCTTTGCTTCATTGTGCGTCATCGACAGTTACGACCCCCCCACGTAGATCGTTCGATTTTCATCATTGCCACTAATTCTCTCACTTCCTGATGTTGTAGAAACATGAAATTTGGCACGAGCATTGATTATGTCATAAATAGGAAAAGTTAATGGGTCCCAACTCGATTCATCAATTCTATGCGCCAAAGAATTAGTGTCCAAATTTTACGTACGGAATATAATTTGTTCGCTTTCCAATGTCATAGAAACGGGAAATTTGGCACGAGCAGTGATTATGTCATAAATAGGAAAAGCTAATGGGTCCCAACTCGATTATTCAATTCTATGCGCAAAAGAATTAGTGTCCAAATTTTACATACGGAATCGAATTCTCTCACTTCCTGATATATATAAATGAATGTCTGTCTGTCTGTCCTTTATGCATTACTACACCATTCATCCGATCACCATGAAACTTTGGGAAGTTGCTGAGTACACTCCTGGGAAGATTATAGGCATAGTACATTTATGCTACGATTAATGGCGCGTGTGCGTGCGTCATCGACAGTTACGACCCCCCCACGTAGATCGTTCGATTTTCATCATTGCCACTAATTCTCTCACTTCCCGATGTTGTAGAAACATGAAATTTGGCACGAGCATTGATTATGTCATAAATAGGAAAAGCTAATGGGTCCCAACTCGATTATTCAATTCTAAGCGCCAAAGACTTAGCGTCCAAATTTTACATACGGAATATAATTTGTTCGCTTTCCAATGTCATAGAAACTTGAAATTTGGCACGAGCATTGATTATGTCATAAATAGGAAAAGTTAATGGGTCCCAACTCGATTCATCAATTCTATGCGCCAAAGAATTAGTGTCCAAATTTTACGTACGGAATATAATTTGTTCGCTTTCCAATGTCATAGAAACGGGAAATTTGGCACGAGCAGTGATTATGTCATAAATAGGAAAAGCTAATGGGTCCCAACTCGATTATTCAATTCTATGCGCAAAAGAATTAGTGTCCAAATTTTACATACGGAATCGAATTCTCTCGCTTCCCAATGTCATAGAAACGTGAAATTTGGCAGGAGCATTGATTATGTCATAAATAGGAAAAGCTAATGGGTCCCAACTCCATTATTCAATTCTATGCGCCAAAGAATTAGCGTCCAAATTTTACATACGGAATCGAATTCTCTCACTTCCTGATATATATAAATGAATGTCTGTCTGTCTGTCCTTTATGCATTACTACACCATTCATCCAATTGCCATGAGACTTTGGGAAGTTGCTGAGTACACTCCTGGGAAGATTATAGGCATAGTACAGCTATCCTACGATAGGTGGCGCGCGTGCGAGCATTGTTGACAGTTATGCCCCCCAGACAAAGATAGTTTGATTTCCATCTCAAGCACGAAAGCAAAAGGCATTACGAGCAACGGGATGCGTGTTCAACTACAAAATGATGCATCCGCCGAACGTATCACAAGACAATTGCTGGATATTGAGAATGCTGAGGTAAAATGAAAGCTGTGCTGTGATTGGTTGCTATTTCTTATACTACTGAGGTAACATGAAAGCTGCGCTGTGATTGGTTGTTATATATTATACTGCTGAGGTAAAATGAAAGCTGTGCTGTGATTGGTTGCTATTTCTTATACTACTGAGGTAACATGAAAGCTGTGCTGTGATTGGTTGTTATATATTATACCGCTGAGGTAACATGAAAGCTGCGCTGTGATTGGTTGTTATATATTATACTGAGGTAACATGAAAGCTGAGCTGTGATTGGTTGTTATATATTATACTGAGGTAACATGAAAGCTGAGCTGTGATTGGTTGTTATATATTATACTGAGGTAACATGAAAGCTGTGCTGTGATTGGTTGTTATATATTATACTGAGGTAACATGAAAGCTGTGCTGTGATTGGTTGTTATATATTATACTGAGGTAACATGAAAGCTGTGCTGTGATTGGTTGTTATATATTATACCGCTGAGGTAACATGAAAGCTGCGCTGTGATTGGTTGTTATATATTATACTGAGGTAACATGAAAGCTGCGTTGTGATTGGTTGCTATATATTATACTGAGGTAACATGAAAGCTGCGCTGTGATTGGTTGTTATATATTATACTGAGGTAACATGAAAGCTGTGCTGTGATTGGTTGGTATATATTATACTGCTGGGGTAAAATGAAAGCTGTGCTGTGATTGGTTGCTATTTCTTATACTACTGAGGTAACATGAAAGCTGTGCTGTGATTGGTTGTTATATATTATACCGCTGAAGTAACATGAAAGCTGTGCTATGATTGGTTGTTTTATATTATACTGAGGTAACATGAAAGCTGTGCTGTGATTGGTTGTTATATATTATACCGCTGAAGTAACATGAAAGCTGCGCTGTGATTGGTTGTTATATATTATACTGCTGAGGTAAAATGAAAGCTGCGCTGTGATTGGTGGCTATTTCTTATACTACTGAGGTAACATGAAAGCTGTGCTGTGATTGGTTGCTATTTCTTATACTACTGAGGTTGCATGAAAGCTGCGCTGTGATTGGTTGTTATATATTATACCGCTGAAGTAACATGAAAGCTGTGCTATGATTGGTTGTTTTATATTATACTGAGGTAACATGAAAGCTGTGCTGTGATTGGTTGTTATATATTATACCGCTGAAGTAACATGAAAGCTGCGCTGTGATTGGTTGTTATATATTATACTGCTGAGGTAAAATGAAAGCTGCGCTGTGATTGGTTGCTATTTCTTATACTACTGAGGTAACATGAAAGCTGCGCTGTGATTGGTTGCTATTTCTTATACTACTGAGGTTGCATGAAAGCTGCGCTGTGATTGGTTGTTATATATTATACCGCAGAGGTAACATGAAAGCTGCGCTGTGATTGGTTGCTATTTTTTATATTGCTGAGGCAGAATAAAAGTTGCGCTGTGATTGGTTGTTATTTCTCTTACTGCTGAGGTAACATGAAAGCTGTGCTGTGATTGGTTGTTATATATTATACTGTGGTAACATGAAAGCTGCGCTGTGATTGGTTGTTATATATTATACCGCTGAGGTAACATGAAAGCTGTGCTGTGATTGGTTGTTATATATTATACTGTGGTAACATGAAAGCTGCGCTGTGATTGGTTGTTATATATTATACCGCTGAGGTAACATGAAAGCTGCGCTGTGATTGGTTGTTATATATTATACCGCTGAGGTAACATGAAAGGTGCACTGTGATTGGTTGTTATCTAGATATATAAAAACGAATGAATGTATGTCTGTCTGTCTTCGCAGCAACGCGCGACGGCTAAGCTAGTAATTAATAAAAACTAGAAAAAAACCTCATACGATATATTATATGTACCTCAAAACGGTATCCATAAATCATCGCCTCGCACTGAACAAGCCCTCATACGGCCGCGCCGACGGAAAAATAAAATGTTATGGCTTTTTAAAAGTAGAGAAGAAAATGCAGAAAAATCTTTGCATCCTTAAGTACCAAACTAGGCCGCTCCTTAAAGGGTTAAATTCATAACATCGTTGTGTTTCATTTTGTAGCAAAAGTAATAGATTAAAAAATTTAATTTTCCAACTTTACGGCGAACGTCTTCCAGATGGATCTTGTCTTCTCTTCTGCTATAAAATGTACTCCTCTGTAAATATTCGCTCGTGCCCGCCGCACATCTTCCGTGTTTTCCTTTAGAATTAACTTTTTGAACCAGAAAATTATTCATGTTCCTAAATTCTCCGTTTGTGTCCTGTAATGTGTTTTAATCTCCATCGCTTGGTAAAATATTACACGGCTGATATACGGCACTGGCACCTCTCTTCATAATGAGCCATTTTTTAAAACCCGCACTTAGGCTGAGATTTACTACCCTAATTTCTCTCCATTGTCAGCAAGGCAGCAAATTTATAACTTATTGCAATGCAAGGAGTTAGAGCTGGAATTTTAATTACACTCTTTGTCAAAAAAATCCGGCCCCTAGAAGTTGTCATTTTGCTTCAAAACTTGTCCTGCGGTTCCATCTCAGGCAGATCTGTAAATGATGAGAGTTGTGGTGATTAGATGGACGGTCTTGTCACTGGAGGCCCTATTAGTGGTTCCCCCTTGGCCTATAAGAAGCTCTCAGAGGCTCCTTGTGTGTAGTGACCTCTTCTTCTACTTGTAGAGCTTGTTGACCACTAGACGCCTCTACGACGCAGAGAAGAGATTTCACCCCGTTACCAGAGTCTGAGGGGGGCGCATTATTAGGATATGAGAAGCTGGAGGGTCGTATCGATGAATTGTCCCCCTTTGGCCGTTCTGACCAGACTGTTAAGAGGTGTTGGGACCAGTAGATGTGTGAGGACACACAAGGTGACTGGGCTCAGGACGCCCCCTACAGACCACCAGTAGAGAGGAGCGTCTGACCAGACTGTTAGGAGGTGTTGGGACCAGTAGATGTGTGAGGACACACAAGGTGACTGGGCTCAGGATGCCCCTGACAGACCGCCAGTGGAGAGGAGCATCTGACCACACTGTTAGGAGGTGTTGGAACCTGTAGATGTGTGAGGGCACACAAGGTGACCGGGCTCAGGACGCCCCCTACAGACCACCCGTAGAGAGGAGCATCTGACCAAACTGTTAGGAGGTGTTGGGACCAGTGGATGGGGGCACACAAGGTGACCCGGCTCAGGGCGCCGCCTACAGACCACCAATAGAGAGGAGCATCTGACCAGACTGGTAGGAGGTAAGGGCACACAAGGTAACTGGGCTCAGGATGCCCCCAACAGACCACCAGTAGAGAGGAGCGTCTGACCAGACTGTTAGGAGGTGTTGGGACCAGTGGATGGGGGCACACAAGGTGACCGAGCTCAGGACGCCCCCTACAGACCACCAGTAGAGAGGAGCGTCTGACCAGACTGTTAGGAGGTGTTGGGACCAGTGGATGGGGGCACACAAGATGACCGGGCTCAGGACACCTACAGACCACCAGTAGAGAGGAGCGTCTGACCAGACTGTTAGGGGGTGTTGGGACCAGTGGATGTGTGAGGGCACACAAGGTGACCGGGCTCAGAACCTCCAACCAACCACCAGTAAAGAGGAGCGTCTGATCATTCGACAAGCACAAGCATCTCAAAATGCTTTGTTTTCCGTTATCCAAAAACAAGTGGCGCCCATGTGTCTGTCAGAACCATTTTCAGGTGCATGGTTGAAGGACATTTGGTGTCAAGTCACCAATTACATGTACGGTCTCTGACAACCACATGTTGTCATCATGTTAGCAATGGTGCAGTGAATGATGAAACTAAATGCTGCGGAGTGGAACCGGGTTGTCTTCAGCGAGTCCAGGTTTAGTTTGGGTGCTGACGACAGCCTTATTCATGTCTGGAGACCTCGGGGTGATCGCCTCAATCCTGCCTTTGCTGGGGACAAGCACACTGCCCCCTGCTGGAGTGATGGTCTGGGGGGCCATCACATACAACAGTTGGTCCCCCCCAGTAGTGGGACAATGACAGCTCAGCGATATGTACAGGACAACCTGCAGCCACATGTTTTCCTCTCATGGCAGCTTCCAAGAGGATAATGCTCGGCCGCACACACAAGGGAGTCACTGGAGCCCCCACAACATTGTCACACTTCTGTGGCCGCCCGGTCACCAGATTTATTGCCAATAGAACATGAATAGGACCATCTGGGACACCAACTATGACAGCCTACAAATTTCTATAATCTAGAAGCTCAGTTACAGCAAATATGGAATGATATGTTGAAAGATACCATATGGAACCTGCATGCCTCCATGCCCATATCACATCTTGTATCCAATCAATTGAGAGGCAGCCCAACAGGGTACTAGAGTCTCCATGCCCCCGTATCACATCTTGTAACCAAGCTAGAGGCGGTACAACAGGGTACTAGAGCCTCCATGCCACCTGTATCACATCTTGTATCCAAGCTAGAGGTGGTACAACAGGGTACTAGAGCCTCCATGCCCGCCTGTATCACATCTTGTTTCCAAGCTAGAGGCGGTACAACAGGGTACTAGAGCCTCCATGCCCCCGTATCACATCTTGTAACCAAGCTAGAGGCGGTACAACAGGGTACTAGAGCCTCCATGCCCACCTGTATCACATTTTGTATCCAAGCTAGAGGTGGTACAACAGGGTACTAGAGCCTCCATGCCCACCTGTATCACATCTTGTTTCCAAGCTAGAGGCGGTACAACAGGGTACTAGAGCCTCCATGCCCACCTGTATCACATCTTGTATCCAAGCTAGAGGTGGTACAACAGGGTACTAGAGCCTCCATGCCCGCCTGTATCACATCTTGTTTCCAAGCTAGAGGCGGTACAACAGGGTACTAGAGCCTCCATGCCCACCTGTATCACATCTTGTATCCAAGCTAGAGGCGGTACAACAGGGTACTAGAGCCTCCATGCCCACCTGTATCACATCTTGTATCCAAGCTAGAGGTGGTACAACAGGGTACTAGAGCCTCCGTGCCTGCCCGTATGACATCATGTATCCAAGCTAGAGGTGGTACAACAGGGTACTAGAGCCTCCATGCCTGTCCGTATCACATCTTGTATCCAAGCTAGAGGCGGTACAACAGGGTACTAGAGCCTCCATGCCTGCCTGTATCACATCTTGTATCCAAGCTAGAGGTGGTACAACAGGGTGCTAGAGCCTCCCTACAAGGGGATGCTTTTGCTTTGATATGTAATCACTTATATTAACATTCCAATCACAGAGAACGTTTCATTCCGTTCCGACAACTTCTAGGGGAGGGGTTGGTATTTGACAATGAGCGGATAAGCTGATCCTCACACAGAAGAATCTACACATTAGATGGCATGTATCTCGCAGAGGTTTTTGATCTCATACAACACTCGTCACTTTACTTAAAGGGTTGTGCCAACATGCTGCACAAAAAGGGTTGTTTTTTTAAATTACAATAAACCCCCCCTGATATCATCACATCTGTACAATAAAGGCAACACACATTTTTTCCCACACAGTAAACGATATTAAAAAAAAAATAATAATGACAGGTGAAATCTCTACAGTATTGGGGGATGTCTATATAAGGCAGAGATGCAACAATATGCAACTCCCCTCCCACTCCCAGGTCTATGGGGAGGACAGCTGTACGCCATCACCTTATAGTAGTAGCTGACACTTCTCTGAACATTAACCGAGCTATCACAAGATATAAACTTATCTTCAAACCACAGTATAAAGAAAAAGTGTTCATTGGCTTGAGGTGGATCCTAACTAGAGATGATCGAACGTGTCTGTTACGGACACTTACGCACCCGGACACCGGCTTTCCCGAACACTTCAGTGTTCGGGCGTAAATGTTCGGGGGCCGCCGGGGGGCAGCAGCGGGGAACAGGGGGGAGCCCTCTCTCTCTCCCTCTCCCCCCCACTCCCCGCCGCACCCCCCCGCGCTGCCACGGCGACCGCCGAACATTTTTCGCCCGAACACGGAAGTACTCGCAAAGTTCGGTGTTCGGGCGAAAAGGGGCGGGGCCGAACATGTTCGATCATCTCTAATCCTAACCAATCACAAAAATGGGCATCCCATGTCCCCTCCTATAAACGGAGCACTGGTTGAGCATGCCCACTGCCCCTCATATCTGCTGGACTGTCATAGATTGCCAAGCACTGCACTCTGCTTCACTTCAGCATGCATATGAATGGAGTGGAAGTGTGCATGCTCTATTCATACATGGGGACGCAAGACACCCCCAATTCCCAAGATTGTGGGGATTCCTGCCAAAGGATCTGCACCAAATAGACACATATTCCCTATCCAGTAGACAGGTGATAAGTTAATATTTCGGAATAACCCCTGCATGCGTTCATGACAGTCCGTATCACATCTTACATCCAATCGATCAAGAGGCTGCCCAGCAGGGTACTAGAGTCTCCATGCCCCCATATTACACTTGTATCCAAGCCAGAGGCGGTAAAACTGAGTACTAGAGTTCCATGCCCGTCTGTATCACATCTTGTATCCAAGCTAGAGGCGGTACAACAGGGTACTTTTACTAGTGGCGACCTATCCTCAGGATCCCCACCGATTAGCTTGATCGCTGGGCCTGCTGTTGTCAGTGAGGACATCACTGGAAGCAGATAGCGCTGTCAACATTGCAGTGGGCCAGTTTGGTACTACAGGCACAGCTACCAATGAATTCAATAGCAGCTCTGCCTGCAGTATTAAACCAGGATGCTGCATTACAGACAGCACTGTCTACACTGACAGAAGGTCTGGGCTTCAAGCTAATTGTTTGGGAGCAGTGAACCCACATTGATAAACTATTGATCACCCATCCTGAGGAAGGGTCATCCATAGTAAAAGTCCTAGAGAACAGTTTTAATTGTATAAAAGGTAAGTAAAATTAAATTGGTTTTCCGGGCAAAAACTATTGATGGCCTTTCTTCAGGAGAGGTCATAAGTAATTAATCACTAGGAACCTGCTATTTGTGATCCTTGACGATCACTTGATCATCTGGCCCAGTATCAGTGCAGCAGGCTGGACCTTCTCATCGGGGTCAGGAGTGGAAGAGCCATAGCTGACTTCACTCCCATCTAAATCAATTGGGGCTGAAGCCTCCCATTACACTTGGGGTACTTCAGCCTTAGACACCGACGTTAGATGCAGAAGTGTAATAGGAGGCTTCAGCTATTCTTGGTTTCAATGGGAGTGAAGCCGCCTATGACACTTTTGCTCAGGACCTCCATGACCATGTCTAGTCCACCGCACTTACAGCAGGCAGGACAATCAGCGGACAGGTCATCAATAGTTTTTGCCCAGAAAACCCCTTTCAGTACTTTCCCTCTAGGACAAAAGAGGAATACTTTGGGGCACATATATTATATATATGACACGGGGGGTGCGCCGTTCTTAGAATGATCCCTACTTTGTTGACTTCCATTGCGTTTACATGTATTTTGACCTTGACTTGACTTTGGATACAAATAATCTCTTTCTCTGGAGCATATTAAGTCTTTTTAGACCATGTTCGTGATTGAACTTCACATAAACTAGTGAATCCAGGAGTCCCTCCAATAAGCAGAACATATTGTACAGGCGTTCTACACATACACCCAGATTTCACGGTACTTATACCGGGATGCAGTGAGGATGCGCTGCGAAGCATATTTGTGATAAAAATCAGTTCTGTTCTGCAGAAATCCAGGATTATTTCATCCAATTACTTCCACTAGTACCATCCCGCATTTTGCACCCACTGATTTATTTGTCTCGCAGCATGAACTCAATTAATTCACTTTCCCCTGAGCAGATGGCCATGGAAATTCTCATCTTCAGCATAAACACTGATTTTCAGCAACATCACAAAACTGAGCAAGTGCTCAAAACTTTAAGTGACTGGAAGTTTAATTAACTTGGCTATAAGCATGAGTGAAGGGAGGGGATGCCAAGACTTAAAGCACCACTCCATTGCCGACTCTTCTTCCAGTTATCACCTCCCTGAGATACCAAGCTGCTATACAAAGTGTGTTCCTCCATATTAATAACTTTATGAGCAGCTTATAATAACACAGCTGAGGAATTGTGGCCTCCATACGTTGCCAATGTCTCCAAGAGTGTGAAGTACAAAGACGATAACAATGTAGAATCCTGGGATGAGTATACTGAGCCCTGATAGGTGGCAATGGTTATTCATGAGCTATGCGATTAGCTAATACGTTGTAAAGGAAACCTCCGTCTAATCCTAAAAATAAAAGTCATATTTCTTGTGCCTGCCTGTGATAAGTAGTGTTGGTTGAACTTTTGAAAAGTTTGGATTGACTGGTTCTCTCAATTTCGACAAAAAGTTTGGTTCGGGCCAAATAAATTTGAACTGAACTGGAACTTCACCAGTATTTGGTAAAACTGGTTTTTAACATTGTCTAACAGTCATTAAAGTTCTTCTTGGGCCATAATAAAGATATGTGCTGTATAAATAAAGGTAATTATTATGAAGAACAAAGCCACAAACTCCATGCAAGTGTTGTCCATGGTCAAATTTGAACCTAGGACCCCAGCATTGCAAGGCAACAGTGCTAACCACTGAGCCACCAGGCTCCTCCTCCTCTTCCTCTTCCTCCTTCTTATTCTTTTTCTTCCTTCCTCCTCTTCCTCTAGAAGCACAGTGAAGAAGCACAGTGTCCCAGTGGTTCGTATTGTTGTCTTGCAGTGCTGGGGTCCTTGGTTCAAATCTGAACAAGGACAACATCTGCATAGAGTTAGTATTTTCTCTCTGTGTGAGTTTCTTCATAATAATAATAGTCACCTTTATTTACATAGCACATACATTTGTATAGAAGGAAGAGAAAGAAGAGGCAGAGAGGCTTAGTAGTTAACACTATTGCCTTGCAGCACTGGAGGCCTAGGCTCAAATCTGAGGGCAACATCTGCCTGGAGTTTGTAGGTTATCTCCGTGTTTGTGGGAGAAGAAAGAAATGTAAGTGGGTTTGGCTGAGATGAACCACCCATGGTTTGGGTTCCTGCCAAAGCCAACTTCTAGAAAAGTTCAACCCAAAACAGTGCTTATCTATTTTAGTTCACTCAACACTAATGATAAGCATTACAGCAAAGTTTATATCCCGGCTAACAAGTTAAAGGGGCTGTGCCAAGTTGCGCAACCCCTTTGAAAGCAGAGCTCAGGGCGATCATCCGATCAAGGGCAGGACTTGGGGCAAACAGCTGAGTTTGCTGGGAGAAACTGATGCCAGCCTGATATTTCCCCTGCAGTGGGCGCTTCAAGGTAAATGTAATATTACTAGACAAGCAGTACATGAATATCCATTCTGTTGTAAAAGCACCAGTGGTAGCCGGGCTGGCATTAACAGATACTTTAGATCAGGTAGGCAAATTGTCAGTTTCACCAACTTCTGCTTCACTGGAGGGCCTGAGCACATCATTTTGTTGTTCTTGTGGAGGTCAGTTCCCGAGTTTGGCCATACTGGATTAGCAGAAGAGCCAGACAGGAATATCACATGGCCATAGGGGTTGCACCGAAGTGTGCGCCGAAAGAATTCGCATGGAGGTGGTTGATTAATAATGACAATTGACAACTATTTATTGGACAGACCAATTGAAATTTTCAACAATTTTGCCTTAATCCTACTCCAAAGCAAGCCAATGATAATGTGGTGAGACGGGAACATCTGGTACTGTATTCGGTTTCTCCAAAATGATCAGATGCAGACTGGATTCTCTTTCTCTCCCTTCTGCGCTCATTGTAGAAGGCTGACCAAAGCAAACACTACAAGGCGCGAATACTGGGAAGAAAAAAGTATGCAACATGTCCTCTCCTGAACTCATTGAGTGTGCCATTCCCAACTCCATCTTGCTCCTTCGTTTTCTGGGTCTCCTCCAACCCCATCCGCCTAAAAGTAACAGTCTCATCAGCGTCTTTAACATAATAAAACTTTTCAACAAGTGAACTCTTGAACATATAATGCCAAGGACCCCCCCCCCCCCCCCCCGCACCACCCGCTGTAATAAGAGAATAGCAGATGGTTCACCAAATGGGGGAAATTGGCATCTGCATCATAGTTTTTTTTTGCCTTTCTCTGGATCAACAAGGGGGGTGGAAACATGCTCACCTGGATGTGTACTATGTTACTATGTTACTATCTTAGTACAGCAGTAGCTCTTACAGAGAGTCTCTCAAGTTTTAGGACTTAAAGCAATAACAGGGACAATTAAATGGTTGTCCATCCGACAACTATCATGCTGAACTTCTGGGACGCGAAGGGCGATGGTTTCTAAAACCGCTGTCTTGGGCACCAACACGGCTCGTGCCGCCCAGCCATTTATTAACTGGCAGGTACTGATTTTGTGTGAGCCTCCAAAATAAAACCAGTTTGGCTAAGACGCTCCTTCTATGGGACCTCCTGGTTACACCGTATCATTACCGAATCCTATTTATTAAATAGAGAACTGGAACTGACCAAGCGGAAGTCATGCAATTACATCAGCCGCTGATTACTTTTCAAGCACTGTAGACTTAACCAATATTTAAATGTTAGTCAGCACAAAGCAATTAATTATTTCAGCTCGGCTGCATATGGATGACTATGTCAGGAAAATAAATGACTTAAATACCATATTAATATGTACTCTGTATAGCGGGAGTTTGACTTTTCAGGAAAGCGTATCAGCGTTTAGTTCCACCTATATTTATGAAATTCCAAAAAGGTGCCGTGATGCCGGTGACGCCAGTCTTGGCCGCATCTCAAGAGTACATGGAAGGCCTTAATCCAATTCGATAACCATCCGGTAAGGAGTTTAAAGGGGCTGCATATAAATAATCTGCACTAAACAAGTCACATCGATTATACGGCTATACATGGAGGGGTGACTGGAAGTTCCCGGGTCCCCATGCAAAAACTATAACATATCTCTGACCTTACATGCAATATAGATTACTGGAATATAGTATTTGGCAGAGGAAATATTAGACCCCGTCAGGCAGCGGGTCTCAGATGTGGCTGCAACCTCTGCAGCTGGTATGCCCACAAGTAGAAGACTCGGTGTAGTTTACATTCAGCACATATGCCGGGGATTCCCCGGGTGTGTTCAAAGAGCAGGAAGGCCCAATGTATGCGTATAAGGGCGGCCTCACACGGCGGTATGCACAACTACGCTCGCCACTATTGAGTGCAGTTGCGTGTTAACGGGGTTTTTTGACCCTTCTCGGGCCGTTTAAACTCCACACTATAGCATAGGCATTTAAAAAAAACAGCGCAGAGTTAGGTCATGCCAGATCTTTCCCGCTCATAGAGTTAAAGGGGTTGTCCCGCGGCAGCAAGTGGGTCTATACACTTCTGTATGGCCATATTAATGCACTTTGTAATGTACATTGTGCATTAATTATGAGCCATACAGAAGTTATAAAAAGTTTTTCACTTACCTGCTCCGCTGCTGGCGTCCTCGTCTCCATGGAGCCGACTAATTTTCGCCGTCTAAAATGGTCGAATGGCCAAATTAGACGCGCTTGCACAGTCCGGGTCTTCTTATCTTCTCAATGGGGCTCCGTGTAGCTCCGCCCCGTCACGTGCCGATTCCAGCCAATCAGGAGGCTGGAATCGGCAATGGACCGCACAGAAGAGCTGCGGTCCACGGAGGGAGCAGACCCCGGTGGCCATCTTCAACCGGTAAGTATAGAAGTCACCGGAGCGCGGGGATTCAGGTAAGCGCTGTGCTGTTCTTTTTTTCAGTCCCTGCACCGGGGGTTGTCTCGCGCCGAACGGGGGGGGGGGGGGGGGGGGGTTGAAAAAAAAACAACCTGTTTCGGCGCGGGACAACCCCTTTAACTAATAACTACGTGTGGGAAAGATAGGGCAGGTTCTGTGTTATCTCGCCCGAACAATTAACTGGTGAGAATCCCACCAATGTAAACGAGAACACTGAAATCAATGGCTTCATTTTGTCACGTTAAGTGTCCGTGATTATCACGCACACGTGTTTAAGCCTTGACACATATGTTCCTTTGTCACATCAATGTACAGGGATAATACACACAGTGATGTCACAGTACAGGGATAATACACACAGTGATGTCACAGTGCTGTGATAATACACATAGTGATGTCACAGTACAGGGGTAATAATACACACAGTGATGTCACAGTGCAGGGGTAATACACACAGTGATATCACAGTACAGGGATAATACACACAGTGATGTCACAGTACAGGGATAATACACACAGTGATGTCACAGTATAGGGATAATATACACAGTGATGTAACAGTACAGGGATAATGCACACAGTGATGTCACAGTACAGGGATAATACACACAGTAATGTCACAGTACAGAGATAATACACACAGTGATGTCACAGTACAGAGATAATACACACAGTGATGTCACAGTACAGGGATAATAATCACAGTGATGTCACAGTACAGGAATAATATACACAGTGATGTCACAGTGCAGTGATAATACACATAGTGATGTCACAGTACAGGGGTAATACACACAGTGATGTCACAGTGCAGGGGTAATACACACAGTGATATCACAGTACAGGGATAATACACACAGTGATGTCACAGTACAGGGATAATACACACAGTGATGTCACAGTACAGGGATAATACACACAGTGATGTCACAGACAGGGATAATAATCACAGTGATGTAACAGTACAGGGATAATATACACAGTGATGTCACAGTACAGGGATAATACACACAGTGATGTCAAAGTACAGGGCATAATACACACAGTGATGTCACAGTACAGGGATAATAATCACAGTGATGTCACAGTACTGGGATAATAATCACAGTGATGTCACAGTACTGGGATAATAATCACAGTGATGTCACAGTACAGGGATAATAATCACAGTGATGTCACAGTACAGGAATAATATACACAGTGATGTCACAGTACAGGAATAATATACACAGTGATGTCACAGTACAGGGATAATATATACCGTGGTGTCACAGTTCATATATAATACACACTGTAATGTCACAGTACAGGAATAATACACACAGATATCACAGTACAGGGATAATACACACAGTGATGTTACAGTACAGGGATAATACACACAGTGATGTCACAGTACAGGGATAATACACACAGTGATGTTACAGTACAGGGATAATACACACTGTGATGTCACAGTACAGAGATAATACACACTGTGATGTCACAGTACAAGGATAATACACACAGTGATGTCACGGTACATGAATAATACAAGCAATGATGTCACAGTGCAGTGATAATACACATGGTGATGTCACAGTACAAGGATAATACACACAGTGATGTCACAGTACAGGGATAATAATCACAGTGATGTCACAGTACAGGGATAATATATACCGTGGTGTCACAGTTCATATATAATACACAGTGTAATGTCACAGTACAGGAATAATACACACAGATATCACAGTACAGGGATAATACACACAGTGATGTCACAGTACAGGGATAATATACACAGTGATGTCACAGTACAGAGATAATACACACAGTGATGTCACAGTACAGGGATAATACACACAGTGATGTCACAGTACAGGGATAATACACACAGTGATGTCACGGTACAGATATAATACACACAGTGATGTCACGGTACATGAATAATACAAGCAATGATGTCACAGTGCAGCGATAATACACACAGTGATGTCACAGTACAAGGATAATACACACAGTGATGTCACAGTAAAGGGATAATAATCACAGTGATGTCACAGTACAGGGATAATATATACCGTGGTGTCACAGTTCATATATAATACACAGTGTAGTGTCACAGTACAGGAATAATACACACAGATGTCACAGTACAGGGGTAATAATCACAGTGATGTCACAGTGCAGTGATAATACACACAGTGATGTCACGGTACATGAATAATACAAGCAATGATGTCACAGTGCAGTGATAATACACATGGTGATGTCACAGTACAGAGGTAATACACACAGTGATGTCACAGTACAGGGATAATACACACAGTGATGTCACAGTACAGGGATAATAATCACAGTGATGTCACAGTACAGGGATAATACACACAGTGATGTCACAGTACAGGGATAATAATCACAGTGATGTCACAGTACAGGGATAATATATACTGTGGTGTCACAGTACAGGGATAATATATACTGTGGTGTCACAGTTCATTTATAATAGACAGTGTAATGTCACAGTACAGGAATAATACACACAGATGTCACAGTACAGATATAATACACACAGTGATGTCACAGACAGGGATAATACACACAGTGATGTCACAGTGAGGGGGTAATACACACAGTGATGTCACAGTACAGGGATAATACACACAATGATGTCACAGTACAGAGATAATACACACAGTGATGTCACAGTACAGAGATAATACACACAGTGATATCACAGACAGGGATAATATACACAGTGATGTCACAGTACAGAGATAATACACACAGTGATGTCACAGTACAGTGATAATACACACAGTGATGTCACAGTACAGAGATAATTCACACAGTGATGTCACAGTACAGGGATAATACACACAGTGATGTCACGGTACATGAATAATACAAGCAATGATGTCACAGTGCAGTGATAATACACATGGTGATGTCACAGTACAAGGATAATACACACAGTAATGTCACAGTACAGGGATAATACACACAGTGATGTCACAGTACAGGGATAATAATCACAGTGATGTCACAGTACTGGGATAATAATCACAGTGATGTCACAGTACAGGGATAATATATACCGTGGTGTCACAGTTCATATATAATACACAGTGTAATGTCACAGTACAGGAATAATACACACAGATGTCACAGTACAGATATAATACACACAGTGATGTCACAGACAGGGATAATACACACAGTGATGTCACAGTGAGGGGATAATACACACAATGATGTCACAGTACAGAGATAATACACACAGTGATGTCACAGTACAGAGATAATACACACAGTGATGTCACAGACAGGGATAATATACACAGTGATGTCACAGTACAGAGATAATACACACAGTGATGTCACAGTACAGTGATAATACACACAGTGATGTCACAGTACAGGGATAATACACACAGTGATGTCACAGTACAGAGATAATATACACAGTGATGTCACAGTACAGGGATAATACACACAGTGATGTCACAGTACAGAGATAATACACACAGTGATGTCACAGTACAGGGATAATACACACAGTGATGTCACAGTGCAGGGGTAATACATACTGTTATTCCTTTGTGTCATCGTACTTGAAGGCCTTTAAAAGCACCACAGCCCAGGTATCCCTGCAAGCTCTACGACCTCTATAGTTATACCCCAAGTAATATCTCACACCATGATAACCTGTCTGTTAGGATACGACCACTGAAGCATGAGGCCTTCAGAATCCTCGGGTGGCTTTATAAAAGGTCTTTCAGCGTACAATAACAATGTGGAGAGCGTTGTAATATATTATTTCATACTAAGGCAGGGATTCTGGACGTTTTAGGTCCTAAGTGTAAGTCCACACTGATTGCTGAAGGGTTACGGAGACCTGACCTGCACCGATCGGCTGATCACCAGGCCGGCACCTCGTCTTACAGGCAGCGGCATTATATCAGTGTATTCTCTCTCTATATATTATATATATAATCTCTGTGTAGACAGCGGCTTCTTGGATTTCTTAAGAAGTTATTTATCGTGTTCGAACACTAAAACCCCTACACAATTCTATGTTCTTCTATATTATCTGCCTCCAAGCTTCCCCGCAGCACAAACATCAGTATTTCTTGCTTTTTCTTTACAAGTCAGGATTTACTGTCTTCCGCGCTGTCTGGTTCCAGTAGATCCCACAATACCTAACAGTCTCTGTAAGGTTTCCATTATTGATAGTTAATTAAGCAGATACATTAAAGAGGTGTCTAGTTGTAAATTAATAATAACTAGAGATGAGCGAACGTACTCGTCCGAGCTTGATACTCGTTCGAGTATTAGGGTGTTCGAGATGCTCGTTACTAGAGGCGAGTACCACGCGATGTTCGAGTTACTTTCACTTCCTTCCCTGAGACGTTAGCGCGCTTTTCTGGCCAATAGAAAGACAGGGAAGGCATTACAACTTCCCCCTGCGATGTTCAAGCCCTATACCACCCCCCTGCAGTGAGTGGCTGGGGAGATCAGGTGTCACCCGAGTATAAAAGTCGGCCCCTCCCGCGGCTCGCCTCAGATGCGTTGTGAGATAGCTGAGGGACAGTGCTGTTGGTGCCGGAGCTGCTGTAGGGAGAGCGTTAGGAGTTAGTGTAGGCTTCAAGAACCCCAACGGTCCTTCTTAGGGCCTCATCTAACCGTGTGCAGTACTGTGGAGGCTGCTGTTAGCAGTGTTGCACTTTTTTTTTTTTTTTGCTATATCGGCCGTGCACAGCATTGCGCCCTGCAGTAATACTCCAGGGATAGAATTGTGTAGGCAGGGCCAGAAGACATATTATAGATTGAATATACGCAGTGGGCCTTTTGAAAAAAATATTGGAAAAAAATCTATTTGGCCTGCCTGTCACTGTGCTCAATGTTCTGGGTCTGTGTCTGCTGGGGGTAGTAGTTCTCCAAATAAATACGCAGCCAGCTAAGTGTTACAGCAGGCTTGCGCCAAATTATTTCCTGGCGTTCCAAAAGCTAACTCAGCCTCCAACCACAGGCCAATAAGCGGCACATTAAATTACAGTGTTGTGTTTCTGCATTCCTGGTAATACACCATGCTGAGGGGTAGGGGTAGGCCTAGAGGACGTGGGCGCGGCCGAGGACGCGAAGGCCCTAATCCGGGTGTGGGCACAGGCCGAGCTCCTGATCCAGGTGTATCGAAGCCGATTGCTGCGGGATTAGGAGAGAGACACGTTTCTGGCGTCCCCACATTCATCGCACATTTAATGGGTCCACGCGGTAGACCTTTATTAGAAAATGAGTAGTGTGAGCAGGTCCTGTCGTGGATGGCAGAAAGTGCTTCCAGCAACCTATCGTCCACCCAGAGTTCTGCGCCGTCCACTGCTGCAACTCAGAATCCTCTGGCTGCTGCTCCTCCTTCCTCCCAGCCTCCTCACTCCATGAAAATGAGACATTCTGAGGAGCAGGCAGACTCCAAGGAACTGTTCTCGGGCCCCTGCTCAGATTGGGCAGCAGTGGTTCCTCTCCCACCAGAGGAGTTTATCGTGACTGATGCCCAACCATTGCAAAGTTCCTGGGGTCCGGGGGATGAGGCTGGGGACTTCCGGCAACTGTCTCAAGATCTTTCAGTGGGTGAGGAGGACGATGACGATGAGACACAGTTGTCTATCACTCAGGTAGTAGTAAGGGCATTAAGTCCGAGGGAGGAGCGCACAGAGGATTCGGAGGAAGAGCAGCAGGACGATGAGGTGACTGACCCCACCTGGTTTGCTACGCCTACTGAGGACAGGTCTTCAGAGGGGGAGGCAAGGGCAGCAGCAGGGCAGGTTGCAAGAGGCAGTGCGGTGGCCAGGGGTAGAGGCAGGGCCAGACCGAATAATCCACCAACTGTTTCCCAAAGCGCCCCCTCGCGCCATGCCACCCTGCAGAGGCCGAGGTGCTCAAAGGTCTGGCAGTTTTTCACTGAGAGTGCAGACGACCGACGAACAGTGGTGTGCAACCTTTGTCGCGCCAAGATCAGCCGGGGAGCCACCACCACCAGCCTCACCACCACCAGCATGCGCAGACATATGATGGCCAAGCACCCCACAAGGTGGGACGAAGGCCGTTCACCGCCTCCGGTTTGCACCGCTGCCTCTCCCCCTGTGCCCCAACCTGCCACTGAGATCCAACCCCGCTCTGAGGACACAGGCACTACCGTCTCCTGGCCTGCACCCACACCCTCACCTCCGCTGTCCTCGGCCCCATCCAGCAATGTCTGTCAGTGCAGCGTCCAGCCGTCGCTAGCGCAAGTGTTTGAGCGCAAGCGCAAGTACGCCGCCACGCACCTGCATGCTCAAGCGTTAAACGTGCACATAGCCAAATTTATCAGCCTGGAGTTGCTGCCGTATAGGGTTGTGGAAACGGAGTCCTTCAAAAGTATGATGGCGGCGGCGGCCCCACGCTACTCAGTTCCCAGTCGCCACTACTTTTCCCGATGTGCCGTCCCAGCCCTGCACGACCACGTCTCCCGCAACATTGTACGCGCCCTCACCAACGCGGTTACTGCCAAGGTCCACTTAACTACGGACATGTGGACAAGCACAGGCGGGCAGGGCCACTACATCTCCCTGACGGCACATTGGGTGAATTTAGTGGAGGCTGGGACAGAGTCAGAGCCTGGGACCGCTCACGTCCTACCCACCCCCAGAATTGCGGGCCCCAGCTTGGTGGTGGTATCTGCGGCGGTGTATGCTTCCTCCACTAAACCACCTTCCTCCTCCTCCTCCTCCAACGCAACCTCTGTCTCGCAATCAAGATGTGTCAGCAGCAGCAGCACGTCGCCAGCAGTCGGTGTCGCGCGGTGTGGCAGCACAGCGGTGGGCAAGCGTCAGCAGGCCGTGCTGAAACTACTCAGCTTAGGAGATAAGAGGCACACGGCCCCCGAACTGCTGCAGGGTCTGACAGAGCAGACCGACCGCTGGCTTTCGCCGCTGAGCCTCCAACCGGGCATGGTCGTGTG